>NW_010180736.1:0-13425 GCF_000695765.1 Mesitornis unicolor | reverse complement strand
TTATTTTATTTTATTTTATTTTATTTTAAGTAAAGATGCCACAGGACAGAAGCATAAAGATCAGAAGTCTCATATTAACAGAGATCTGAAGGAAGTATTTTATTGCCTTCTCAACTTTTTAAAAGAAAACACAACTGCAGTAGTTTCTCTTACGAAGTGTCTATTTACAAGGAAAAATAGTGTATTCTCGCTGCCTAATGCTAGGTTAGAATTAATACTGTCTAATACTAGCAGGCTAGTATACATGAAATATGTTACTAGTCCCTGCAGAGAGGCAGGCTCCTTCAGAAAGCACTTCAGATAACTGTAGGGTTCAGTGGTAAATCCCTTTATTAGAAACATCGTTGTCATTCCCTCCTTTGACTGTTTAGACGCTTCTGTTGCTTAATGCCATTTCAGGACCTGGATTGGTCTGAACTGGCTCTAGATGTGTTTCAGACACATTAAGATTAGGATGACAGAAGTTCAGCACAAGATCACTGGAGCCACAAGAGCCACTTTCAGTCAGATGTCATTTTAAACTGGACCGATGGTCCTGCTTCATGCTGATCAACGTTTGTGAATATACTTGGTGCTTTGAATATCTTGAAAAGAAAGTGCATGTCGTAATTTCAACATGCTTTTAGCTGTGCTGGAGTTATTGCTTGAGAAGAAACACTTGGCATTTTTGTGAACTTGGTTAATAAAATGTTTGTATCAATTCATATTGTCTACTTACAGTTATGAAACAGGAATTTTCCATGGAAATTTAAATAAATTCTCCCTTGCTGTACTTGGAAAACAGCAGGAAATGATGTGCCCCCATGCCCCAAGACAGGAAAACCTAAATGTGGTATTTTTATCAAATGCTGGCTCTTACTTAAATATTTCAGAAGTGTGAACCCGTAATTTCTATTTAAATTTTGCATGAGTTCCAAAAAGATGCTGCACATGTCCATAAATGTTCTGCTGAACTGTGTCTGAACAGTGAGATAGATTGTTCCTGTTAAAAGAGTCTGAGCAATCTCTGCTGGGTTTCGGTTGCAGCAACCCTTTCTTTTTTCCACCCAAATGGATGTTCCTTGTGTTTGAATGGACACCAAGTCTGCTGCCCAGCTGAGACTGAACTTTTGGGTCTTGTGTACTTAGACCTCTGAGCCTACTTGTCCTGCTTACTGCTTTCACAATGTAAGAGTGTGATACAAGCGCTAGAGAGTGACTGTGTGGGTGTAATTCTCGCTTCTGGCTTTTCAGTGTAATTTGGAAAACTTCTGATTTCTTGTAAACAGTTTCAAATATTGATAAATACCGTTAGTGTATGTGAACTGTTGATACATAATTATGGTAAAAGGAAGAGTTAAACTCAACTGTCTGTTCTTAAATAAGTTAAATGTTAAATAAAGCGAGCACTGGAATTCTAAAAACAGCTTTAAAAAGTTAACAGATTTTTTTTGCCATTTTATGCCAATAAAGGATCTTGGTCTGAGGTCCACCGTAACTCTCCAAACACAACTGCTTTCCAGGCCATAGTGCCCTCAGGTGCCTTGCTCTCCCATCTTTTTGTGTTTGTTTCCTTCACTGCAGTGCTCAGATATGGTTTATTTTGCCCTTTACTTAACTGCTCTCTATATTATGCAGGCTGGATCTCAGTACTTGTACTATTTCCCTTCTATTTTCACATCCTGCATGCTCACACTGTAGCATAAGGAGATAATTGAACTCATGTTGCATCACATTTTGTGTGCAGCTTTTTCTAAATCCTTTGTGTGCCTCTTCTGTTGAGATAAGTCTCAATTTTCTTCCTCCCTAATGACTACATTGAGGATTTGCTAAGAGTGCGGTGACAATGCACGTGAAAGAGCTCTCAGTATCTCACTGATGACACTTCAGCAGCTAATTGCTCAGAGAATTTTACTTCATGAAACGGTTCGTACACCTGTTTCACTCGGTGCATTACTTTGGGAATCTACGTGGTGAGTGAAGCTTTGCCAAAATGTATGAGATAAATTACAAAAACCACAGGCGTAATTGGAATTTATGAAGATCTGCTCTGAATGGTTCTTTTTTCTCCCACTGTAAATTCTACCAGTAGTAGATATTACTGACAGAATGTGTTTATGACGTTTCTTAAGTTTATACATCATTTTGCTTCATTTGTCATTCTGCAAGATAGTTTTTGCTTTCACTGAAAATGACAGCTAAGATTACTTACTAAAAATATAATCTGATTATTGTGAAATCCTGTGGAGTTTTGAAATACGTTGAGTTCTGTTTTTAAAAGGATTGTGAGAATGACCATGGTGAGTTATTACGTGAGAGAGGAAGGAAAGGATAAGGCTAAAAGCAGTCCAGCAAAAGTTTAGAAAGTACCATGCATCTGAGAGACACTTTTTCTGATAACTTGAAATTGATCTCATATAATTTTAGCATTCCTAGGACATTAAAAGATGCTGCAGTAACCACACAGGTTCAGGTATGGCTTTATGTAGCTTGATGGATACTCTATTCCATACAATCAATGTGCAACAAACTTTCCTGGCCTCAGGGATACAGAGATTTGTGGGGCAGCAGCATTTGGTGTACCTGTATTTTTTACTTCATCAGGGTTATTCATGAGAGGTCTTTATATTCTGGTCCTATTGCTGCCACTTTTCCCACTCTCCTTAGTCTATCATGTTGTTGCTGATTTCCACTAGAGACACTAGTTGCAGAAGTGAGAACCTACTGAATTTTTGGGTGTAGTGGGAGAAATATAATAGACTTACTTTGCTTCTGTAAGGAGGGCATGGAAGAACGTGGAAGGAAATAGGCAGGCAAGAGTGTGTGATTAGAGTACCCAGCCTGTACTCATCAGAGTCCCAGATTAAACTTTTGGGCTTTACTGTCTTGTACAGCATGAGCAGAGTGATAATCCCAGGAATAAAACAGATTACAGCAAAATACAAAAAGGGACCCTAAAAGCTGGTGTCATTGTTGTTCAGCTGCTTGAAGCTTTAGTGATTTGGAAAACCTCAGTTTTGATGCCTGTACTAATGGTGCATCAAAACACTTAAACAAATGTTTAATGGTTTTCTAGCACAGCAACTCTTAGAGCTACAAATTTCTGTACAAGTGCATCACGTAACCTCCAGAAATTCATCTGACTTCTCCCTGAATGTTCTGTTAGGTCCTTCCATGTCAGTCCTCTCCTTCCTCCACCACAGTAGCTTACCGATTTTGGAGTTTCTGTTCTTACTCCCCAGGTGTAAGTATGCTCTTCTGTAGTGCCATTTTGAGTGCCAAATCCTTAAGGAGTTCTCCAGTTGCCAAGCTGTTTTGTCATGGACTTGAGGAAATGTCTTCATACCACTGTGTTTAGCGAAAGCTGTGTGAGACTTAGAGTGTTGCAAAGACTTAAGTGAGCTAAAATAGATGAGGTATATTCGTGTCTCTCTTCTCCTCCTCTTTTCCTCCATTCCTTTCTTCCTCTCTCATCTTCTTCCTCTCTTTTCTCTTTGCTTCCTTCTCTTTTTTTCACCGGGATAGAAAGACCCTGTTCGGATAAGAATATCAGAAATCCTTTCACATTTCTAGCTAGTCTCCTCTAAGAGACTTTTCAGATTGTTCCAAGAAAAGTTGCTGAAGACCATCAAGTACTTGAGTATCTCAATACTTTCTGTAGTGGAAAATGAAGACTGCTGTCTTGCCAGTGAATACAGTACATGAATTAGTGGGTCTTTTCCATGTTTATGTGCTGCAATTTTATTTACTGCTAGGCAAATAGATAATGTTTTCCTTGTATTTTATTTTGTGTTGTCCTCTTTACTGAGTTTGTGCTGTCCTTCTTACTGAGGACTCAAAACAATTGAGAGATGAAATAGGTTTAATAGAACATTCAGTGTTCTTCAGTAATACTTATTTTTCCTTTTCTATATGGAGCAAAGTAATGACAAATAAAGTATATGAAACTCGTTATTAGACAATGTAATATTATTTGTCCTTATTGTATTGTATTACATTATCTGTCCTTTCTCTATTCATGATGATATTCAACATGAATTTATGTGAATTTGTGTATTAGCCTCAGAACTTAAGGACTGGAAGTGTTCTTATGAGTCACTAAAGTTGATTTTTACTATCACAGTTGTAATACCATGTTTTTCTTTGCAATACCTTTAAAAATTTTACTTTAAAATCATAACTGGATCTAACTTGCATAACCTTTTCTTTATGGCCAAGAGTCCTGTAGCAGTTTGTGTGAACCTGTGAGGGAGAAGTACATCCTGAACCTTCACTCTGGTTTCTCTAAATTCAAGAACAGTCATAGTTGGAAATACACTGTAATTTTTAGATTAAGGCTTTTACAAATGTTACTGTCCTTCAAAGTAAGTTAAATTGAATACTAGATTCCTTTCAAATACAGATTTGGGAAATTCTGATCTGATTGCCAGTTTTTTGTATTGCTTTTCCAGTAGCTTGTCCTCTGGTATTCGTATCAGGCATACACATTTTTTTTGCGTGTATGGCTTAATTTTAATCTCTGGTGGTTTTGAGATCGAATGGGTGAAACTAAGCAGAATTTATTCAACAGATATGTTCAGCATGGTCTGAGTTTGTTGCAAAGTTACTATGCCTGCTTTTTGAGAAACCTCTTTTTTTGAGTTAAAAATGAATATAACACATTACTTTTTAAATGTTCTTACTGATCCCATTATTCTTCCTGTGCATTTTACAAATAGGATGTGATGTTTTGAGTATGCTTCAGGCTTCAGTAGTTTGTATAATGTTCTATTTTCTGCAGCAAAAGCATGTCAAGGTGATCTCTGTGGGTGGTTAATATTTTCTGGAGTTCATTCTTCAACCATGAAAATATGCAAAACTGGAGAGCTTGGTGGTATGTCATATATTTAGTTACAAAACTTTTTTTTTCAATTTTGTCTTCATTAAAAATAACAGAAAAAAAAATCACAAGTGTAGTAGTATATACTGTTTATTCATGGATGAACGCAGAATTTGTCACTCCTGACTTGTGTTTGTGGTTATCCTAGTAAGCAATTCGTGCAATAGCCTAGATTGCAATTTTGTGATGGTATATTGTAAAAGTGTCATATAAATGGAATATGTGAAAAAATGGTGTTCAAAATCATAGAAAATCGTAGAATATGGGGGAAAATATTAAAATTATTGAAGGTTTGCATTTTAGCAGAAATTCTCTTGATTCGTTTGACAGTCTTTAGGTACTGAAAGAGACAAAATCTGAACATAAGTAATGAATGCTTTCACTACTGTTACAGTAGTAACAAGAAAAAAATTGAAGTAAAAATGCTAAACATATTAATATACATAAAATGCATTTGATTTATAAAGAAGGATTATTGAAAAAGACACTGAGCATTTCAATTAAATGCATACTTTTTTTTTCTTTCAAGACCAAAGCAAACACGTAAGGAAATTAACTGTTACTAAGAAATAGCAATGTGCCTGCACGCTGATTGCCTGCTGATAGCATGTTTAATCATTGCTTCTGTCTTTCTTCTGGTTTTGTTTCCTTTAGCCTCTGTCTCTGGGAAATTGTATTTCTGCTATTTATGTAGGATATAAGAGAAGTGAGTCTTTAGTTGTAAATGGGAACTCTGAATGTTTTTTTCAGGTTTGTCTTACTAAGGTTATCCTCACTGGTACAGTGAAAAGATCCAAAAGGTACCTACAGCAGAGATCTTTTCATATTTCCCTTGCCATTCCTGGCAGTTTGATTTACCTCATTAAAAGGCTGGAAAAACCATTCAGAGTACCTCCGATCTCAGGGTCTTTGTTCTCGATGAGAAATTTTTTCTTTGGGAGCTCAGGCAATTTGCAGAATCAGTGAATCACTTTGGTGCACGCCTCTGGGCATCATCAGGAATATCACAGTAATGTTCTCCTGCAAGAGGCAAAGTAAAGCGAGATCTTTACCTTGTAGAAAGAGTTAATCAGGCTGTAGAAGAGCTGAAATTACCAAAACCAGAAAATGTACCTGTGCTCAGCTTTCTTGTGCTTGTATTTGAAAGCATGGCCTTTATAAGGACACTCTCTGGACAAGCCTTTCACTTCTCAAGATAGCAAGACAACTACATCTTGTATTGTAGAAGAGGTTTATGTTCAGCATTCTTGTCTCATCCCTTTCGTATAGTATTGGTGGTATATGCATAATGACAGCTGCATATTTTTGTTGGTATATTACTTGATTGCTTTTCTAATTGCAGAGTTCTAATGACAGTGAAAAATGGAAAAATATTATGCGTCAGCCTAACTGCACAACTAATTTCAGAAATTTCAGTGTGCAGAAAACATTACTGATTGTGTCAAGGTTTGTAAAACCTGGGTGTGTAATCAAGTTAATAAAACACTTCAGAATTCAGTAGATTTGGTACATATTAAAGTTACTTATTTGTAATTTGCAATGAATAGTCCATTTTTTGTACTGACTCTCCAAAGTTCTCCCATCATCTGCAGCTGAAGAGTTTTTCCATTCCATCTAAGCAGAGTCGATAAAGTAGGTTGTCACAAATGGAGACGAGAAATATGGAAACTGTAGAAAATATATCTTCCAATTTGCTGATTTTTTAAAGGAAGAGTATCTTCAAAAACTTTTATATACCTCACTTCTATTGAAATTTTGAAATTGATAACTTTAGCTACTAAATGAAACTGCACTACTGTACTTTCATTTCATGCAATAACCAGAATCAAACAATTCAAACCACCTGTTGCTTTGTGACTTTCTTCACATATAGCAACATAGAGGTGCACTAGGAACACTAAATTTAAACTTGTGTTCAACTTAACACTTACACCAACTAAAATCCCTCTATTTTACACTTCAGTGATTGAAAGAGAAAAAATAAAATTAACCGTAGTAATTTTGGTCAGAGCTTATTGACTTCAGCAATGAAAGAGATTAAAAATATATTGCAAATATATTTTTTTTCTCTGTGTGTCAGTGAACACTGTTTCAATACCTATCATCTGGCCCACGACTAGATAAAGTTGGATTTATCAGAAGAAATCATGTGTTTGCTTTGTGATTAGTAGTAGCAGTGTATTAGCATGTGTTTTGTATGAATTAGTTGGGCTAAAGTTTTAATAGGTCATATACAGATTTTGGCATCAGGAAAGTAATTTATAAAGTCATGATAAAAATAAGTCGATAACATGCAAAAGAACAAGACTAAGCATGGAATTCTTTGGTTAAGCCTCAGATGAGTTTCCAAATGTAAGAACTTACCTGAGCAGATTTAAACGTTGCTATAGTTGCTCGCTACTGAAGCCTTGCAAATCTGCTGAATGTAGCCCAGTTGTTTTATACTTGGGATAGTGGGCTTGATTCTGTGTCCTGATAATCTGACCTATCTTGAGGGGGCTGGCAAATATGACACAGGAGAGTTAAACCCTTCTGAAGTGACAGCTGAAGGCAACATGGGATTACCTTGGACACCAGGCACTCCATGAGCAACTGCGTAGAGCCTGCCATGTTTGCAGTTACCAGGAGGAAGGAATATTTTCAGTTCTTTGCAATGTTATACATTATTTTGTTTTAATGGATGGCTTGAATCCTTATAAAGGCCCCTACAGAGTGTTTTGAATACTATGAACTCAAGGGCCAAATCTTGTGTTCATGTCTCAGGCAAAGACTTTTATTACAATCAGCAGAGTCAACAGAATGCTGACTCAGAAAAGCTGAAATGATCCCAGTTGTATGTTTTATTTCTCCTTATAGCTTTTCTTCTGAAAGATGTGAGTGGAGATGCAATCATAGGTATAACATCACTGCATGAATCCCAGTTGTGGAATCCACAAATAAAGGAATTTCAAAAGTCCTCATTTCTGGCTTTAAGTCTGTTCTGCTGAAATCAGTAGGAATTTCGCTATTTTAGGGTAATGTAGTTACATCAGTCTTGAGCTATCCTAGAAACCTCTTCCATCTAGTAACTTTTCAGAAAGCATCTCTTATAGTATAGTGTTTAATGGTAATATCACACGAAATAAAATTTAATTTTTGCATTTCACTGAAAAATTTCAATCACTTTAAATCAAGGACAGCTTAAATTTCCTACAGGCAGTCTGCAACACGAGGCCTTTCTGAGACTGCTGGCAGGCAGTTTTTGAAAGGGTCCTTTTTACATTACTGTTCAGAGTAGCAGGATCATATTTAAATAAATGCTTCATGACATCAGTAACCCATGACTGTAATCTCTTTTACTTTACCTTTGACACCAGCCACTAGCATATTGGTGCTTGACTTTGCCCGCATTTTAACATTTTCATTGTTTATTCTTTCATTATTCCTATTAACTTCTTCTACTCCATCATCTGTCTTTCCTTTTTTTTTTCTATTTCCTGCTTTCATTACTTAAGTCTTCAGTTGCTTGCCTTTTTCCTGTTATCTTTGCACAAGACTCTGGATAAGGGCAGGTGGAAAAGCTACTGCTGAGTAACATCTGAAGTGCATCTGCTGTGGTGTGACAGACCATCTGCATGCTTTAAATACCAGCTTAGTTGATCTTTTTCATTTATGGTACTGGAATTACATGTTTGTCCTTGTGCTTGCATGGCCACGTGTGTGCCCAGAGCTATACCATAGCAGTTAGGAATCTACAACCCAGGACGTCCACTTTTCTGCCAGTACTCTTCTGCTTTCCTTCTTTTCTTCTTCTAACAGGTCCATACCCAGGCTTCCACAGCTTGCCCTTACTGTCTTGATTTCTGTTACCATTTATCATGTTATCACCTCTCAGTTTTGAACAGAGATATTTCCTGTTTCTTTTGTTAAATCTACCTGTGAAATAAGGGAAGTCTGATTTGTTGGGGTTTTTTTTGTTTGTTTTTTTTTTTTTTACTGAGAAGGTTTACTACATGTATCAATAGCTGTTTGGTGCAATGGGATTGAGTTAAATTCTGTGTAACAGTCTTTTTTGTAGAGAAGTTTCAGCCAATATTTGTGTTCCTTACAGAAACAAGCCATGAGTATGACAGCGTAGATTTTGTAACTTCTGACTTCTTTCTAAATGAGCTAAAAGTTTTAAAAGCTTTACATTTGGGATGCTGTAATGTACATTGCAGTAATGTGGGGAAGACTTTGGAAGCACGTTATATTGGGGACCATATATATAGCAATAGGAGATTTTTACATTAAATTGCTGCTTTCTTAATTTCACACTTTTAGGGCTACCAGTCTTCAGAATACATGCAGTAAGTTTTCACAGTGTTATATAATATATAAACAGCTTTCAGAGTTATCAGCAAAATGACCAGTACCGTCATTCTGTGAAGACACTAGGTAAGTGGGATGGGTTAGCTTTGTCCAGCCCCTCTTCACCCACCTTGGTGTTTGCAGGGCTATTTCTCACACTTTTCCTCCTCCTTCTCTGTTTGTGTGGAGGTTTTGGTCGTTCCTAAACCTCTTTACCTCAGGCACTACTATAATGGCCGAGGGGCTCAGCCATGCCCTGCAGTGGGGTTGGTTGGAGCTGGCTGGAACCAGCTGTGTCTGGCACAGGGCAGCCCTGGCCTCCCCTCACAAAGGCCGCCCTGCAGCCCCTGCTGCCAGCGCCTCACCACAGACACCCAGTACAGTAAATAATCTATAGTACTCTTGTGGGGAAGATAATTATTCATAACTGAAAGGAAAAGAAGAACCCACTGTCAACAATGTGACTTGTTTGTCTAGGGTTTGGGGTGAAGTGAGAAACAAAAACTTAAATCAAGATAGCTCCTTTTAGGTCTACTGGTGCTGATGTGTGCTGTTCGGGCAAGAGAGGTGTGTGACAGAGGGGCTGAGAGTAGGTGAGGACTGGCCTACTTGGTCAAAAAAAGCCAAAACCTAAATAGTTAAAACATATTCTTACCATAGCTACATTACTGTTTTGATAGAATGGTAAAAGAAAAATGAACTACTTTCTTGCAAGGAGAGGCCTTTGTTGCACAGAAAGATCTGAAAACTAGAAGCTGAAGTGGAGGTGTTACATAGTAATTTTCTGTGGAATGTAAATACAAGCTTTTGTGTTTCATATTCCTGATGTTATAGGAGAGGGTAGTTATTTTGTCAGGGTTACAGACTATATGTTTGTGCCACTGATTATAGATAAAAATGAAAGCAGCTTAGGAACAAAGCCTTTATGTTACCCGAACATTTTTAATGAGTCCTGGTGGGTCAGTGGAAAGATTTTCCTTCTGTGGCATTGGATCAGACTCATATCCTTGACAGGACTTTCCACAAGATCAGATTCAGTCAATTGTCATAAATTAAAATCTGTTGGCTCTGCAACAGCCACAGCAATGTTACTGGCAAAAGTATTCACAGGGTATCTTTTTAAGTGCAGTTCTTACCTGCCAGGACTCTCTAAGCATACGCATTTCAATCATCCCTCTTTAAAAGAAAATGTGTGCTAGTATTTTGGAAAGCAAAAACACGTAGTTTGGCTTATTAATATTCTACTATATTTGTGTATTTGATTGGCCAAAAAGTAATTTTTTTCTGGGTAAATGAAAGGTGAATTTTTCATGGGAAACAAAATCTTTATTAAACAATGTATTTTCCATTTTGTTCAGTTACCTTTTGCCATCTTCAGCTAACTTCATGATTCCACCCTCAAAAAAATGTATCTTTTTTTGTCAAAAAGCAGTTCCAAGAACAATTTGATAGCCTCTTAAGCAGTGAAGGTTTTACCATTCAAGGCATTTTGTAAAGAACGAAACAAATGGTAGTCTGATGGTGCGAGGCCTGGTGAATATGGTGGAGGTGGTAACACATCCCATCCAAGCTGCAACAATTTCTGATGAGTGACCAAACTTCTGTGGGCTCTAGTGTTATCACGGTGAAACACAACACCTTTGCAGTTCACCAGTTCTGCATGCTTCTGTTTGATGGCATCATTTAATTGATCCAGTTGATGACTGCACGTCTGAATTAATGGTTTGGTTCCTTGGAAGCAATGCAAAATACGCAATAGCTTTGATATCCCAACAGACTGACAGCAGAACCTTCCTTTGGTGAATATCTGCTTGTGAAGTGTTTTGAGCTGGTGCATCTCACTTGCTCCATGATCTTTTTCTTTCATGGTTGTTGTAGACGATCCGTTTTTCATTGTCTGTTTTCATACGTTTCAAGAATGTATCATTTTCCTCATGTTTCAAGAGAGAATTGCAGATGTCAGCATGCTTAGTGAGATGAATTTCTCGGAGCTCATGTGGTACCCACATCTCAAGCTTCCTAATGTATCCAAGTTGCTTTAAATGGTTTTCAATACTCAATTTTGATATGTTAAGATTATCAGCAATCTCTCTTGTCATTAAAGGACAATTGGGTTTGATTAATAACTTTATTTTGTCATTATCAACTTTGATTGGCCTTCTTGAGCGTGGTGCATCTTTGATTTTGATGTTAAATCTCTGGACTGCAATTTAGCAAACCAGTTCTGACACTGCTGTAGTTTTAAAGCATCTTCACCATACACATCACACACCTTTTTATGAGCTTGCACAGCATTTTTTCCTTTTTGGAAGTAATGCAGCAAAATATGATGAAAATGTTACTTTTGATTTTCCATTTTGAAATCGATGCCAAACAAATAATTGTTAACAAAATCATGCACTTTCTTTCTTTAAAAACAAACTTGAACTGTCAGCTGTCAAGTTACATAATGATTTGGTGGTTTAAAATGAAAGTAGTTACATTTCAAGATATGTATTCCCATCTATTAAAAAAAACCACAATTGCTCTTTGGCCAGCCCAATATATTGAGTTTGTATAGTGTTCAGAGGTGTTTGTTTGAGGGCCATTTTATTAATGTAAGGTTGATTGACTGAAGAAAGTCACAAGATGAGCATAAAAATAGAAATATGTCTGTTCAAGAAAATGCATTGCTTTTAAAATACAAAAGTTATCCACATTCCCATTTTATTTTGATTTCTGTGCTTCAGATAGATGTTTTGTGTTTCACGAGCAACATGTGCATCATACAGTGCAGGAGGTTGCTATGGGACTTGTTTTACTCATTTATCATGAAAGTTGATGGAGATACAGGGATTTGTATAAAGGCCTAAATTAACTCGTGCCATTTATTCTGTTTGAAAATTGTAGGTTTTAGAAATCCATTAAATAGCTTAAACTCAATTCCAGCACATTTAGTTCTTTGTGAACAAATACATTTTCTTACGAAAATCAAAGATTTGATCACTCTTTCTTAGGCTTTTACCAGTGGTTTAAATCACCAGGGTAAGAGACTTTGCTTCTGTGACAATACTGTCCAAAACCCAAAATAGTTACAGAAAATATTACCTGTATGGGTTCACATACAGAAACCTAGTGAGTGTGAAGACTTGTACTGCAGTTCTGCAGGCATGTGAGACAGTTCCCAAAAGTTGCAGTGAACATTTGGACCCTGTGTACAGTGCGTTTTCAAAAGCTAAATTCCAAGTTCCTCTCATAATTTAAAGGTCATGTCCAGAAAGTGACACTGGATCTGAGAAAAGTGTGGCTAGGGCATGATCAGGGTATTGCAGAGCAACTCCTCACAGTGGTTAAGTAAAAAATATTTTTAAAAGCATGTAATTAATTTTTCTACCTGAGGCCCAACTGAGAAACTAGTCACTCATGCAAATTTTTCTTCATAGAAGATCAATTTCTTATCTGCAAGTTAATAGATACTTCATTTTGGTAATGAGTCATATGGGAGCCCAGCAGGCCTAGATTTACACTTGTGTCTTTACTGATGTTCTTATCCTGCTCCATAGTGGTTTGCTGCTATTATAATAGCAGTGTCTTCAGTTGTAATTACAATTAACATGAACATTTATGCTCGTTTTGAACAGGAGGGTGGATGAAAACTTATTTGTGAAATACTCTTTTTTCTTAACTGAAGACTCTGTTTTGTTGATGTGAGTTTCTGCCAACAGATATTGATCAACTTCTTTGGCCAATTTATGAAACATCCACAAGAAGATTATTGTAAAGGGATAAGAGTTTACAGTGTTTTTTGTTCATAATTATTAAGGAACCAGATCTTTGTATTACTGCTTGGATCCTTTGCAGATTAGAGATTTCAAAAGGTACCTTTTAGTTCACTTACAGGATTGTGTACAGTGCTTATGCACAATCTCTTTTGTGTATGCTTGCCCTCTCGTATGCATGGAGAGGGAGAGAAGATGAAGATTCATTCTCGCTCATGTTTGAAATACGTTCTATGTTTTTTGTTGGCAGATCATCCCTTCTTCTCAAGCCAGGCACTGATATCCAGTATTCTGACACACCCCTTGCCCTCCTGCTCAAAACACTCGGTTCCTGTAGTTTTCATCTTTCTTCCATAACAGCTTCATGAGGCCAATAGAATGGAAAGTAGAAAAGATGTCATCATTACCCTGTCCTATCATGGGGTCATTTTGCACAGGTATCAGTGACTACTGTTGTCGTGGTTTAGGGCTGGGCCGGCC
>NW_010180735.1:0-2417 GCF_000695765.1 Mesitornis unicolor | reverse complement strand
TTCCCTGGGAAGTGCTTCTGTAGTCAAACAATGCTTTTATGCTCTGTGCTTCCCTGCTTCCCTATCTCGTTAACATTCGCCTCCAATTTTCGTGACTTCTAATAGGAGACGTGTCTAAAATGGAAAGGGTCAAGCTCTTCTCCCACACCAAAGGCACAATTACTTAAGGCTGTTGGTGGGTCTTCTCTCTTCCATTAAGTGCTTATTTAGCCCCACAAAGCCTGGCGTTCTCGGCTTCTTTGCTTCCCTGGGAAACCAACGTTTGCCAACAGGCTTTCTCTGCAGCTGCCCAGAGCCTGGTTTCAATATGGAAAACGTTCGACTCCAACTCACCCCAGAAAGGGGATAGGACTGTAAGCTGTTGCTGTATTTCTCCTTCACTGCAAAGTGCTTCTGTAACCAACGCAAGCTTTGCTTTGTGCCATTTTGTGTTTCGCTATCTTGTCCACGTTTCCCTCCGATTTTCATGGCTGCTGGTAGAAGCTGCCTCTCAAAAGGAAACGGTCAGGCTTTCCTCCCACACCAAAGATGCTAGGACTGAAGGATGTTGCTGGGTCTTCTCTTTTCTATTAGGCAAACCTGTAGCTCCACAAAGCCTGGGGTTCTGGGCTTCTTTGCTTCCCTGGGAAGCCAACGTTTGCCACGAGGCTTTCTCTGCATCGGCCCAGAGGCTGGTTTCAATATGGCAAACGTTTGACTACAACTCACCCCAGAAAGGGGCTACGACTGAAAGCTGTTGCTGGACTTCTCCTTTCTTGGGCAGTGCTACTGTAGCCTAACAAAGCTTTGGGCTGTGCCATTCAGTGTTTCTCTATCTCGTCCACGATAGCCTCCAATTTACGTGGCTGCTAATAGGAGCAGTGTCTCAAATGGGAACGGTCAAGCTCTTCTGCAACACCAAAGAGGCAAGAAATGAAGGCTGTTGCTTGTACTTATCTTTGCTATTAAGCGAATTTGTAAAACCAAAAATCTTGGCGTTCTGGGCTTCTTTGCTTCCCTGGGAAGCCAACGTTTGCCACAAGGCTTTCTCTGGAGCTGCCAAGATCCTGGTTTCAATATGGAAAACTTTCGACTCCAACTCACCTCAAAAGGGGCTAGGACTGAAAGCAGTTGTTGGATTTCTCCTTTCCTGGGAACTGCTTCTGTAGCCAAACAAAGCTTTGCGCTCTGCGCTTCCCTGCTTATGTATCTCCTCGATGTTGGCATTTGATTTTGGTGGTTGCTGGTAGGAGACATGTCTCAAATTGAAACGGTCAAGCTCTTGTCAGACACCAAAGACACTAGGACGGAAGGCTGTTGCTGGGTCTTCTCTTTTCTATTAATCGAATTTGTAGCCCCACAAAGCCTGTGGTTCTGGGCTTCTTTGCTTCCCTGGGAAGCCAACGGTTGCCACCAGGCTTTCTCTGGAGCTTCCCAGAGCCAGGTTTCAATATGGCAAACGTTCGACTCCAAGTCACACCAGAAAGGGTCTAGGAATGAAAGTTGTTGCTTTATTTCTCGTTCCCTGGGAAGTGCTTCTGTAGCCAAACAAAGCTTTGGGCTCCGGGCTTCCCTTCTTTGCTATCTCGTCCATGTTCGCCTCTGAATTTCATGGCTGCCTGTAGGAGCCGCGTTTCAAATGGAAATGTTCAGTCTCATCTCTCACACCAAGGGCTCTAGGACTGAAGGCTGTTGCTCTTTTCCATTAATCGCTTTTGTAGCCCCACAAATCCTGGCGTTCTGGGCTTCTTTGCTTCCCTGGGAAGCCAATGTTTGCCACCAGGTTTTCTCTGGAGCTGCCCGGAGCCTGATTTCAATATGGAAAACTTTCGACTCCAACTCACCCTAGAAAGGGGCTAGGACTGAAAGCAGTTGTTGGATTTCTCCTTTCCTGGGAACTGCTTCTGTAGCCAAACAAAGCTTTGAGCTCTGCGCTTCCCTGCTTATGTATCTCCTCGATGTTGGCATCCGATTTTGGTGGTTGCTGGTAGGAGACATGTCTCAAATTGAAACGGTCAAGCTCTTGTCCCACACCAAAGACGCTAGGACTCAAGGCTGTTGGTGGGTCTACTCTTTTCTATTAAGAGAACTTGCAGCTCCACAAAGCCTGGGGTTCTGGGCTTCTTTGCTTCCCTGGGAAGCCACCGTTTGCCACCAGGCTTTCTCTGGAGCTGCCCAGAACCTGGTTTCAATGTGGCAAATGTTCTACTCCAACTTACACCAGAAAGAGGCTAGGACTGAAAGCTGCTACTGGATTTCTCCTTCCCTGGGAAGTGCCTCTGTTACCAAACAAAGCTTTGGGCTGTGCCATTCTGTGCTTCCCTATGTCGTCCATGTTAGCCTCCAATTTTCGTGGCTGCTGTTAGGAGCTGTGTCTCAAATGGGAACAGTCAAGCTCTTGTCTAATACCAAAGATGCTAGGACTGAAGGCTGTTGTT
>NW_010180734.1:8446-29436 GCF_000695765.1 Mesitornis unicolor | reverse complement strand
TGGAGTGTAAGAGGTGCTATTTGCTTGTCCTTCAGAAAATATTAGAGAAACTGAAGCCTCTATTTCTCCAACAGGAACAGTTGTCTTGGTTGTATTCCCTGCAGAGTAGGTTTGTAAGGCACCGATCTTTGGTGCAGTAGATTCAACAGGACAGCTACAGGTCTTGCAAATGTGGATAAAATGCTTGGAAAGACCTCTGACCTCTCAGAAAATACCTGCGGAGCTTCAGCCACCAGCCTGTCAATCTTATGGCTTCTCATTCAAAGCACAGAAGAGTCTCCAAGGAAAACTACTGGACTAGAAATAAGGGGAAATAATTGTATGACCCTTGGGATCTTGGCAGTGTGGAGACTGTCACAACGATGCTGAGAACAGCAAACCACTTCTGGTCTCTGTGGAAAGACTTAGAAGCCCGCGTACTTCACAGGGCTCAAACACATCACCTCCCTTTCCTTCCTCCCTCTGTCACTTCTCAACAGTTTCTCCTCGAGAGAAACAATGATGGCAAACACCTTCAGTTCACACCTCTAATTAAATTTCCGTCTTTGCTGCAAGGCATGTGGGAACAAAAGGCTAACATGGAGCTTTTTACTTAGGCAATAACCAAAGGAGAAAAGCTACCAAAAGCAATACTGATGATGCCTCCTACCTCCATCCATGAAGCAGGGCCTCATTGTGTCTCTTTGCTTGTGTTATTCCTATTGCTGGAACTAAAACTCACCTTTCCACCCAGTTCTTGTAGCTGGGGATGTCCTTGGCATAGAGGAGCTTGTTGGAGGGTGAGTCTTTGCCCAGGCGGTGCTCTGAGGTCGAACAGGAGTCCATGAAAGTCTGAGCCACGACAGAGAGGCAGGCATCTGTGATGCTGTTCTTGTGGATGTCGAAGACGAACTGGGGGTTCTTGATCATGTTAACCCAGAACCGTAATGGCAAGCTGCAGGAGCAGTGAAAGAAGGGAGTCAGTCAGAGCACAGCTCACAGGCTTTGTTGTGTGAGGTTACAGTGGTTAAATGTTGGATGGCAATCAAAGATCATGGTGGGGAGATAAGGATTCTGGGATAAGATTTGATGAACAATAAATTCCTCCCCATAGGACTCTAGGGATGGCAGTGGAGTCACCTCAGGAGTGGCTTTTTTCTTTGTTATCCTTACATGCCAAATTTTGTCAGTCTCAAAGTCAATGCCAACTTACTGAAGTTACACATAAATAAATGGGAATATAATTGAGGTGATGAAAATGACTCCTTACTTCTCTACATTAGGTTGCAATGTAAAGATGTTGACTGCTTTATCCAACGAGGGCAACCACTGCAGCCACAAAACTTATTTGTCATTGAGGGACTTGGCTTTTCACCCTCATAGCAACCCCATGGGAAAAGAGGTAGGTAGAGCTCCCAGGTGTTGACTAGGGGTGTTAATGGCACGCACTGTGTGCTATGGTCACCGCATACTGCCACCCTCAAGTGACAAGCCTGTTCAAGACCAAGCCCCCATAAGATCCCAACACACTGGGCATGAAGCAGTCCTTATGTGACAGGGAAAACCCTGCTGCCGTAAGGAAAAAAGGGAACCGGGGATAAGTGTTGCAGCCTTTGAAATGAAAATTTATCTGCTGTAACCAAGGAAATGTTATTCCAAATGCAATCCAAAGCCCCCTTCCCCCTCCTTTTTTCTCAAAAGAGCAGTTCATTTGTATGAGATGCCCTGAGGTATCTACCTCCAGCCTTTGCCTCAAGCCTTTATGTCAGGGCAAACGCATTCATATGATCATGGCCTAGGAGCTGAGACATGTCACTGATCACAGAGCCAAACTCTTGTCTCTCTGTCAGGTAGACTGTTAAGTTACCTTCAGTGCCTGCACCTTCCCAAAAGGAGGTTATTCTTCAGCTTAACAAATTCACCCTATGTTCAGGCTAAACTCTCCAGTTCCTTCCATTGGCTCGTTATCCCTATGTGTTCACCATAAAATAATTAATCTCCAAGTCCAATACATTTCGGGCAGCAGCAGGCAGTTTAGCATGTCCTGACAGAGAGATGAAACCATCTCTTCCTAAACTGCTGCGTGTTCTCCTGAGCCAGCAAAAATCACAGCAAACGTAAGGAAAGCGCCACACAGAAGTGGTAGATGCTGGCAATGAGACCTGATGGAGTCGTGTAAGGGAAATATTTTAGGCTAAAGATGGAGGTTCACCTATTGGGGGACAAGGTGGATAAGTGAACCCTGCAGAAATCCTTCTGTGGGTATTTGGATGGTAAACACAACCGCAGTGAGGACATGTATGTGTGCCTGAGTGTGCATAGGGGTGAGAGGAGGGGCTGGGGGTCGATGTCCCTAGCTGGAAATAATGAAGCCTGTGATGTGACTTTGAGTTAATTTAATCTGATTGAACAGATTTCTTCATACTGCCCCTTTTCCCACATACACGGGCACTCTGCCTTCCCCCCTCCCCCCTTAAATAAACCTCCTGCTCATTTACTCTGAGTGGCTGCAATCAGCCTTAGATTAGTGCCGCAGATAATGTTAATAATATGCTAATGTTTCATTAGTTGAAAGCCTCTTTGGTGCATGGGGTTTCTTTTTTTATGTCACTGCGCTGTGACGATCTGCCATCAGCATGGCTGGTAAAAGGAAAAAATGCATGAACTGGGAGCCCCATGGCTCTCCTCTGCTGTTCCTTTCATATCCCTGTATTTGCACAGAGGAAGGGGAGGGAGCCATTCCCCAGGGAGCTCTTTCCAACAGGGAGACTTAGTGTAGAGGAGCGGCAGAGATCTTTTCTCTCCACAGATCCTGGCTTTTTCCCGCTGTCCCATTACATGTATGAAGAGGGCCTGCTGCCGGGCAGCGAGAGCAGGGGGCTGATGTCAGACTTTGTCACTCGCATTTGAGACTCACATTCTGTTCCATACACTTTAAGTGCTTTATACCATTTGAGATGCTCTCCTGGCCTCCAGCTGCCAGCCCAGGAGGGCACACGTCTCCTGTGAGTGCTGCACATCTGCTGTGGATGTCTGGGATACCTTAAAATATCCCAGATGGCACTGGTTGCTGATGTGTGGGTAAACAAATGGAGCTCTACTCCCTCTCTGACCATAATGAGAGCTTAAACACCCAGTCTAGATGAAGGTAGTGGTGCTGGATCTTCTCCCATGCCTCCTCAGGCATCCCTGTGGGGCTGTGCACTACAGCAATTAAATACTGCATAATTTTTCCTCCTGTAGCCTCATGAGGTCCCTCAGAAATACTGCCATCCCAATGTAACACGGGGCAAACTGACACCTGTTTAGCCAAAGCATTCCATCCTTGGGAGCATCCTTTAGATTCTGGGATCTTCTGATTTCCCTATCAGCTTGGGAAGACTGAGCCTGGTGCTTTGAACCCCATAGTGGGGTCCTCAGCTCCCCCATCAGCCAGATCCCAAACTATATGTCCCTCTACTGTCCTTCCAGTGCAGGACCTGGTGCTGGACTGTACCGGGGTGTCTCACTCACCAATTGCTTTTCCAGGTGTGCCGCACGTGGGGGTCATGGATGTTGTGCTTGTCAGCCTGCTCATCCAGGAAGTCGAACATGTATTTGATAGCCAGGGGAAGCGCACTGCCGCGGTGAGCAGTGCTGAAGATGGTCTCAAAGAGGTCGTCTACAAACTTCTGGAGGGTACCCTGTTGGGAGGAAGAAGAATGTGAGACACCAAGTGGGAAGATGTTGAATTTTGGTACCCCACTGAAAACAGGGTATGCCTATGAAGATGGCCCAGGAAGTGCCACTGAAAAACAGTAGCCATCTAACGTTTGTTAAATGCAGCATGAGTTGGAAATGTCAATACAGACATCTTTAAACAGCCACGGCATCTTCACAACATCCACTGCATCTCGTTAGCAGCCAGATGGGGTAGGTCAAGATGCTACCTGTCCTCTCTGCTACCAGCACTCCCTGCCAGGGAGGGTGGCTGAGCAGTGGTGGGATATCTTGCCTCATCTCAGGTACACGGTGATGGATAGGCCCTGATCTGTTCCCATCAGGATTCCTCTCCCCTGCATCCTATCCTCAATGCCTTTAGTGCACACATGGGACAAAAACTAGCCATTTTCTATGCTGGCTTTCATCCAGGGCCAATTCTTAAGCTAGAAATAGAAGTCAGATGACTGTAGAGCAGAGTAGGTGTCATTGAGACAAATGGGACAAGAGTACCTGGAGAGCGATGGCTGTTTTTTATGTACAAGTAGTATAATAAATAACACGAACTTCATCTTAATCTTCAAGAGGCATCCTCATTTTTTACTACCCATTGGCATGGGACCAAGGCAAACTGAAGCAATGCATAGATGTGCCAGGTACTGATCTGAAGACTTCAGTAATGTCCACAGTAGAGGCTGCAGAGGTCTCCTTATGCTCCTCTGGAGGAGAATCCCAGATCCTGTGCTTGGACAACCACCCTGGGCAAATCAGTGAGGACATTTGACCTTTAGCAAGAAGGTAAAGACCTGGAATATCAGAGGGTGACCAGGTCTGGAGCAGTGGGGAGTTGAGCTGTGACAACCAGAAGAGCTGCAGGATAGGTCTTGGGCATGCTTTTCCTGCTGGATAGGGAGCTCTATCCTACGTCTGAACCTTTGCTCTACCACCAGAGCTGCACAGGCATTTATATGTGAGCAAACCATACAGCTGCTAAAATAACCAAACTGCAATCAAATCTCCACCAAACACTTGCTGATATGCAAACTTTCCTCTTCTGAAAAGAAAACCCTCCCCTTTGTCTGCAGCCCCAGGAAAGAAATTCTCCTTACTAGAAACAAAGCACCAGGTTCCACCAGAGTGTCTCAAGTTCACATAGCCCTAACAAATACTTAATTAGAAAACTGGTGTCTCTTGCTGCTTCACCACTTGATTTATTCTTTGGGAAACAACCAGAGGTTCCTCTTGCTTGTGTGAACTCCTAAAGGGTGAATAGAGCCCTGCAGCACATGTCTGACTCAGAAAGGGCACCCCGAGGGGAAATCTTGTTGGTCTGACATGGAAGAGCTGCCCTCAGGTTCAGTTTCTGGAGGGAATTAGTTCTTTACATGCTCACCCACACAAACACAAAGAAATCCTCTGAGGCTCTTAGGCAAGGGACTCTAGGTCTCAGAGGTCAGGGATTTACCAGAATGGAAATCATTGTCAGTTTAACTAAGTATTCCCTGGGATTGTATTACCAGCAGTTGCTCTCTCTCCTCTTTCTCTCCCTCAGATGGTCACGATGAGAAAACTGCTCAGCCCAAGAGAGGAAACAATAAACTCCCGGCTTTTCTACTTTCCTTGTTGCTGTGTAACTTTTGCAGCTGCTTTCCTGCCATCTTCACAGAAAAACCAACCAAAGAAACCCAAGTGCTGAGTTTGTGATCCGGAAGAGAAAGCCAAAGCGATTCGGTGGTGGGGTAGGGGATGTATCCCCAGACAGCGTAAATCAGCACCGGTCCAATGCTTGCTGGTTTACACCAGCTGAGGCTTGAGCCCTGGGGAGCATCATTTTCTTTTTGCGTTGTGTGATCCGTAAAAGTGTCTTGATGCCAGGGAGTTGTGCATGTACCAGGGGCTAAAGACAAAGCCACTTTATCTCCAAATCCCACTGCAATGTAGACAGCTTGAGTGAGGCTGCAGGGAGAGTCAGACAGCAGAGGCAAAATATGCTAAGGAACAAATGTGCAGTTAAAACTGCATGGTAGGACTTAAGCACTTGATGGAGACCTGTCTGATGGGCTAACTCAGACAGCGTTTCCACAAACACATGAAATTAGGCTTGTGCCCATTAGCACCCTGACAAGAAATTATAATAGTCAAAATTTCAGAGAAGAGAGTAAGATTAGGCTGTTTGATTACTCAGAACAGGGTGAGACAACACTATGATCAGCCACTCCTGAGTCACAGCTACCATAAAACTTCCACTTCTGGGATGCATTGATGCAACTCTAATGCTAGAGAAATTCGGTCACAGAGATGGTCTGTGCTGCAAGTGGCTGGCAGAACCACAAAGGGAGCCTTTCTCTGACTATATTGCCTTTCTCTCTTCTTGGTCCCTGCTGGGGTGCACAAGATCATTGCAGCCTCTTCATGAATGCAGGCTTCTCCAAAGAGACCACCATCCACAGGGTGGAACAGCAAATAAATGCAATCTCAAACTGCTTTTGCCCATGCTCTCGTGGAGCCTTTATAAGTGAGTCAGGAGGAAGGAAGTCTCATCAGAGATGAAAGAAGGAGAAAGGTCTGAGAGCTTTCGTCAATCCCAGAGAGAGCTGCTGCAGCAAGAACCAGCTATGCCCTTTGTAGGGAAGGGACAGAGCAGTGGTGATTGACAGAGAGTCCTTTCTGTGCAGACAGCGGCAATTAAGCCAGTTTCTGTTGCTGTCATGAAGCCAAAGTCCACTGCAAGAAGTTTTAGACCTGTCAGCCTGAGTGATCTCCACTTGTGCAAGTGTCCTCCCCATGGTGTTGCATCCTGCTCCTCATAAGACCTGTGCTCTAAACCCTTCACCAGCTTCATTGTCCTTCTCAGGACATGCTTCAGCATCTCAATGTCCTTTTTGTTGTAGGATTTGGGTTTGCGCCATCCCTGGGAGCAAGTCTTCACTGCAGAGATCTGCCATGGGCCAATGCTGATGTGTGAGATGTGTCTGGAGATTCAGTTCAGGATGTCCCTGATCAGCCCTCACCCAACTTAATCTGTATTTTCTTTTTGGATATCCAGAGCTTCCCATGTCTCGGAGGGGATGGGCACCTAACTCTTCTTGATCTCCTTGAAAATCAGCCAAATCATAGTCAATCTAACCCCCTGTCATCTCATCAGCATGGGCCCAGGGGAAAGGTGGAAAAGAAGGACTTGTACCACAAAACTCAGGGTGTTGTGGCAGAGGAGCCCACTTCAGACTGTGAGGTGTGACACATCCTTGGAACCTGATCTGGATACATTTACTCTCTGCTGCTTTTTTTGCTCAATTTTGGGACAAGCTACAAGCCAGGATAATTGACCACCCCAACATGCACCTAACCCTGTGCTGACTTTCTCCGCCACTCTCACGGCCCTGGGTTCTTTATTCCTCATTACTTGCCAACACCCTTTTCTAACTCTGCTTTCTAAATTCAAGATCCTTTTCTCCATTATTGGAGCCCTCTTCTTGCTCTTCTCGCTTTATCACCCTTTGGCATCCTTTGAGCAGTCTCTCATTTCTCGTAGGAAAAAAGTTTCACTGCAGCCTTTAAAAACCCATTTCTCACCCTCTTGCCCACTCCCACCATGTACCTTGGTGGCAAGTAGCCTCGTCAGGTAGATCTCAGAAACCATCTTGCTGCCCCGGTCACCCTCTTTTTGGTCACCATGCTCATGGTTCTTCACCAAGTGCCACATCTTGACTCCGCTCTCAAGGTCAGGAGTGATCATGGGTGTGCGGGAGCGGAGGCTGTCTGGGCTGCCTGTGTATCGGATCATGTTTTCTGCAAAGAGAGATGCATAAGTCTGAGCGCTGGTAGCATTCATATTGTAATTAACAGGTTTTACCAAGGAAATATGCTAAGACATGCTAACAGAATTTCTAATTGGACAGGCAAGAAGACCTCTTCTGTCTGAGTACAGTGTACTTCTAACAGGTACGTCTCCTACTCAGTACATACATTGGGTGCTCGTACAGATTCTTGTGAGGCTGAGACAATTACAGTTGGAGGTGAATCCTCCCTGGCAAGATGCTAGTTTGGGTCTTCAAAGCAAGAAGGCTGTACCAGTAATGTGGTGTCCTTACTCTCACAAGTTTCGTGTAAAATAAATTTCCATCAATTAATTTATAACATTAGGTGATGCAGGTATATCTGCTGGTGGAATTACAATGTGAGACAGAGAAGCCCCCAAAGCAGCTGTATGGACCAGCCTGTAATATCAAAGCATTATTTTATGACTGAGTGATTTGCTCAGCAAAGACAAGGGAAGTCAGCCAAGCCAGACATGATGTCAATGTCTACACTATTAAATTAAATGAGGCTCAAACACTGGTGTTCAGTTGCCCATTCTCTTTACCTCTTACCAGACTCCCTGGCAAAGCTTTGGTCTGGAACAAGCTGTCAGACACTGGCCAGGAGTGGTTCAGGAGGTAGTACCAGCTACTTATGGTAACCAGTATGGACAAGTACAACTTCTTTTACCTCTACGATGTTAACCAAACCATGTCATGCTTCTTGGCGTTATGGCCAGAAAATAGGCCATGGCCTTTTTCCACAGTAATATTGATACATCTAACATGGCCTCGTGCCTAGTTCCAAATCCCCAGACAGAGAAGGGACTGTCTCTCCTCTCTGCTTTGGCATCAAAGCAATCCAATATCTCCTGCCCAACCATTCTCTTCACTACCTGCTTCAAAATTGTATTTTGACAGAAATTAAACTAAAACCCCAGGTGGGCCCACACAAATATCCTCTCCAAGAACACCTTTAGCCTCGAAATCCTACCTCCTTTTGCCTCTGAGTGATGGCATGAGGCATTCCCCTCTCCCTGACCTTCCAGCAATGCTGCAGATAGAGACTTTTCCAACCATAATTAACAGAAGAGTGTTGCACCTTTCTGTAGCAAGATCTGAATCAGCCTCATTAATGCATTACCAATATCTACATATTAATTATCAGATGGAATATCCTTTTTATCTCTGGATGCCGTTTTCTTAATTGCAATTAACCATCACTTCTGACCCACCACATCTTCTCCTCCCCTTGCATTCTTCCCCACACCCTCCTCCTGAAAAATCTAATGGAAAAAGAATTAAAGAAATCCAACAGAAATTAACCCTCTTCAAGTCTTCCTTTTCAAAGGTCACTGTGTCTTTCAGTAATTGCAACAACATGGCAAAGAGGATGAATATTAATAACGACTGGTGGATTGCTTATGTCCTTGGAGAAAGAGGAAGAGGGCTCCTCTGGACAGAGCAACTGTAATTTCTCTCAAGCTAAAGGGAGTAAGAAGGATGGGGGATGCTTTTAGAAAATAAAAAATAGTAATAAACTGATATGACAACTGCATGCAGACTGGAGGGTGGTTTTGCAACTCTGTGGTTGCACATTAGAGATGTTTTGCTTTGCCTTCCAGCATCACCATAGCGAGACATGTCCTGGACTGCAGCTCCAGTGCAGGGAGGAAAGGTGTGTGATGGTGTGAGACTCAGGAGGTCTCTGTTTGGCTCTGCAGAAGAATTTCCACCTGGTCTCTATTTCACAGCTGTCTCGTTCTTAGTAGTCTCATGGGTAAAGTGTGAACAACAATCCACTGCCTTGAGATATACTGATATAAGACCTCAGTAAGCCACTTTTATTATTATTCCAGGTGCAGATTCCCTTGGGATAATAAGATAGCTGTGCGGGACACATAACACCCACACTGAGATTTAACTGTAGGCAGGCTATACCCTACATGGAGTGTGGTTGCTTGCAGTCTCAGAGGCTTCTTATCTGGGCCACAGATTTGTCTTCACAAGAGTCCATGCTCCAAGGACTCTGCCCACCAGAACGACTGAGCTTGTTCCATGTGCAGTGCTTCTCCCTTGCCTCTCACTGTGCAAAGTTTTCACAAGTTTCAGTGATCTAAAATGTAGGCAGCTAAATTACATAAGGTCCTTCTTCTGTTAATGAGGGAGGGGAAGTCCTTTCCAAGGGCAATTCAACTACTTGAACCAGATGCCGAAGTTTTAAATGGCTGAAACCTCTCCTCCCACCATCCCTCAACAATCATATCAACCAGCCTTCTGCCTATCACTCTCTCTGCTGGTGTTCAGTGTCTTGTAACCACCATGACGTACGGTACCTCTCCTCCAGTGCTCTCCCAGTCCTTACCAGCTCACAGGTCCTTACCGTATTTGCTGGCTGAGGTCCGGGAGACCGTGGAGTTGTTGACTGCATTGTAGGCAGTGACTTGCTTGGAGACTAAGGCAACCACAGACCCATCTGGCACCTGTACAGAAAAAGGGACTATGTCAATAATTATCTGAGAACTGGCTTAGGAGCGTGCCAAGGACAACAGAAATTCAAGCAGCAGAAACTGAGCTGTAAACCAGAGTCACTGTAGGCAGGAGACCTCATCACCACCTACAACTACCTCAAGGGAGGTTGTAGAGTGGTGGGTGCTGGTCTCTTCTCCCAGGTGATGGGGGATAGAACAAGGGGAAACGGCACCAAGCTGTGCCAAGGGAGGTTCAGGTTAGAGATAAGGAGGAAGTTCTTTCCTGAGAGGGTCGTCAGAAGCTGGCACAGGCTGCCCAGGGAGGTGGTGGAGTCACCATCCCTGGATGTGTTTAAAGAGCGGGTAGATGAGGTACTTAAGGATATGGTTTAGTGGGTAGACAGGAACGGTTGGACATGATGACCTATGAGGTCTTTTCCAACCGAGCAATTCTGTGATTCTGTGATTCTGTGACAGTAGTTTTGGCCTGAAGCTTCAAAGGCTTTCTTCAGTGGGACTATCAACAAAAAAGGGACAAAAATGTCTGTTACACCACTAGAAGACTGAACATGGGCAATAGGACAACTGATGATAAAGCAGACCCTGCTTCATTCAAGTCCTGATTCAAAGCCCAGTGATGACAGTGTGAGTCTCTGCATTAACCTCAGTAAAGCTGGTAGTAGGTTCTTCACAAGGAAGCTCTTACACGAGGCAGAACCATGAGAAGAATAAAATCATCATCTGAGCTATTTCAAACATCAAGAATGGGATTTCCCATAAGGGTGATAAAACTGATGTGAATTTTTCTATTGCTTCCACCTCAACTGTAGGTGATATCTAGGTACCTAGCTCAGAAATGGATATCTACATTTTCCACTTTGATCCTCTCAACTTCTCCATGCAGAGTCCCCTCCTTCCACGTGACAAACGCACTGATGGACTGAAGTGACTCTCACAACTGCTTTCTCTGTGCTGTGTCACAGGGTCTCAGATAGGGGAAAGCAGCAGGTTTGGAGCGGCTGTGCTCCAAGATGTCATGGGATGGTGTTTCCACAGACAGCAGAGCTTTCTGAAATGAGCCAGACTTCCCATTTCTACAGCTTGGCGATTCATATGGGTGGAGTATCAGAAATGCTAACAAGCCAGTGGCTCAGAGGAGCCATATCAGGAATATCTGTGATAAATAAGACATCATAAAAAGGAGACAGATGAAAAAAAACCCCTGCTAACATTGTCTAACTCTTGTCTGTGCAATAATAATAATTAGCACTTGCAAAGAGTTTTTAATCTTTAAAGCACTGCAGAGGCTAATTAAATAGCCCCTCAGCAATCACAGAAGGCAAATACTGGCTGTCTGTAGTTCTAGCCCCGCACTACACATGGGGAAACTGAGGCAGCTGGAATATCAGTGTCTGTCCCAGCATGCTCCGTGTCTGCCCTGAGGACCTGTTCTGCCCCAGCTCATTCATGTACCTGAGAGCTCACTGCCCGAAGCAAGCAACTGGAAAAAGTACAGAAGGGAAAGAAAATTATGCCTGGTTTGTTGGTGAAATAAAATAGAAGACATCCCCTCTCAGAATCAGAGAATATCTCGCCCTGAAGAAGGTGTTCTGGAGCCAGCCAGCAATGCTTCAATCAATCTGAAGTTAAAAGTTTTGTTTCCTTTTCAAATTATTGCTTGCTGCCTCCTCAGGTCAGCTCTTCAATGAGAAAAAAAGAATCTTGTTATGAAACATAGATTGCTGAGGTGTGATTGAGGAAATGACAAAATTGTCAGCATTGGACTAAACTTAATGAAACCCTTTCTTTTTCTTTGGCAAGGAGGGGAAGAAGTGGGGGGAGCTTTTGACCAAACCTAAATTTTTAATTAAATCTGTCACTTGTGTAAGATATTTTTTGACATCATTAGCCCTCTCTTATGCATCTCAAGGTCATGCAGAGATGAAGGGAAGCCTTTCACTCCCTGAGGCAGGTCACACACACCAAGACAGGGATTAAAAACAAGGGTTCCGAGGTCAATGCCACCTCCACTGCACCAGTCTCCAGTCATGCTGCTTTCCTCCTCCTTCTTCCAGACATTTGCCCTCCTTCTCTTCTATTTTTCACTGTTCCATCCCTCTGAACTCTGCCAGCATTACAAAGCCTCCAAAGCATTGGAAAATGAGGGGTGGAAAGGCTTGGTTTCTGTTTGCCTACACGAGAAATGCTAACTTGTGCTGTCCTCATGACTGCATCCCCTCTTCACATCCTTCATTCACCAGGGCTACCCCTCCTTTGGAAAAGACAAGATTTTTTTATTCCCTTGGCTTCATTGCTAATGATGAGCAGGGTAATGACTACAAGGAGAGTGGAACAGGATGAGGAGACTCAGTGCAAGGTCTCTGCCCAGTTACTGCCCACTCAACCATTGCATCTTAAAGAATAGCACTTTGCCCTTCTCCTTTCCACTTTCTTAGCTGATCTATCTCCCAGCCATCCTCTCACTTAGATACCTGATAGTGTGCCAGCGTGTTGAGTCTCTTCCAGTCATTCTCTATCTTGGTTGTGATGTCTTCATCCTGAAGGATCATCCTTGCCCCGCTTGCTTGCCGCCACTCTGCAAGGAGAAGAGGAACATTGAATTCTGCTGTGAAAAGACTCTGAGATAAGGGGACAGAGCCCCAGTAATCTCTGTGCCCATACCCATGTGGTCACACATGTGCAAGGTGCACCCGTGTAGGAGCTTGTCAGTCATTACCTTTACATTGTATCAGAGGCCTCCAACCATGTACAACGCACAAAAGCCCAGAGCCCTCTTCTCAGAGGGAAGGAGAATACAGGTGAACCAATAAATGTTCAAGCAGGTGGTTCATAGAGTCACAGAATGGTTTGATTTGGAAAAGGCCTTAAAGCCCCCTCAGTCCAACCCCCCATGGGCAGGGACACCTCCACCAGCCCAGGCTGCTCCAAGCCCCGTCCAACCTGGCCTTGGGCACTGCCAGGGAGGGGGCGCCCACAGCTTCTCTGGGCAACCTGGGTCAGGGCCTCACAGTCAAGAATTTCTTCCTAATACCTAGTCTAAATCTACCCTGTTCCAGTTAAAAGTCATTACATTACCACTCATCCTATTGCTACCTGTCCTTGTAAAAAGTCCCTCCACAGCTTTCCTGTATGCCTCCTTCAGGAACTTACTTCAGGAAAGTATGCAAAAATCATAGCCATATGGCAAAGTTCAGAGTCAAGTCCTAGGTTGTCCAGACTGCTTTCTTTACCTTGATAAAATCATATTGCAATCACAAAATAACTTTTTCATAGGGAACACGCACTCCTTTAAAAAGTGAAACCATACAGAGATTATAACATAGAGCAGTTGCCTATGGAGATGAGAGGTCCAGGGCACAGCAGCACACAGTGGTGATCTCTGTACAGATCAACAAACAATGACCAGAAAGATGTTGATCCATTGGCAGAGCTGAACATACCAAGGCCTGATGCTTTAGCACCCTGATTATTCACAATGCTTAACACTTAGCTTATGCCCTGGCTCTGTTCTTGCTTCACTGTGGCTGTTTCCAAGAACAACTTGTCCTTGCATATGTTAGCCATCACCATGGGACAGGAGTAAATGAATGTCACTTGCATCAGGGACATAAATCTCTACCAGCCTTCAGCAGTGTGCTCATGTGCAGAAGGGCTCCAGTTTCTGACCACATCCAGTTCTGCAGCCTCCACCCCAAAATGCTCAACGCTTTTCTCCTTCTGCAGGACTGGAACACCACATCACTTCTCCAATCTTGATGGATGCTCCATGGGAAGAGTTGTCACAGCTTTCCCCACAGAGGATTCATAGACTTGCCCATAGTCAAGGAACACATAAACATGACTAAAAGGAGAGAAAGGTATAACCTGGTGACACCAGGGAAAGCTGTGACTTAACCACAGACAACCTGGACCATTCAAAGCTTCCTTTTTGGTTGTCATGTCTCAATCACATACAGGTTAGCCAGAGGCACAGCAGAAAGTCTGTTCATTTGAGGGAGTTAATTAAAGTCAACTCTTGGATATGGGAACATCACCTGCCACCCTTGCTTATTTCTCCTAATATAAAAATGCAAGGACCGTTGCAAATTTCTTTTGGTTTCAGCAGTTTTCTTATCACATAATTAAAATGTATTGGGAAAGCTGCCCTTGCCTTTATTAGTCATTTAAATTAGCAGGAAGAGGTCAACTGCTGTGTTCATTGCTGGGTGTTACTTTGGCTGGAGACACTCAGAGAGTAAGCAGAGTTGTTGGCTAAGCACTGATCCCAAACCGCCCTTCATTTACTCCAGCTCCTTTGATCCTCACCTACATTATCTTGTGATGTCCAGGGGTGATGCTCTCTGATCATTCCCAACTGGTCCAGATTCCTGGAAGCTAACAGATCCCAGAAATTGTTTGGAAGAGCACAGAATGCTGAAGATTGGGCTGGGCAACAGTGGTCTTACAAAGTGTCTCACAATGCCAAAGCCACTTCTACTGTCACAGAGTGTGTCTCTTATGTGCCTTCCTCATGGGCTCTTTGGGACAGCATCTCTTTGACCTCTTTCATTCATGACTCTGCATGTTCCTATGGTCTTCCTCTCTCCTGACTCATCTTTGGGGATGTACACACACTCTTGTAGCATTTCCAGAGGGATGCGCAGGTTCTCAGTGTTGCATTTGGCTGTGATATGCAGGACAGGCACAGCTTTCCTCATTCTGTGTTTTATTTGTATTCAAGGGCTGGACAGCATCCTCAGAGCAGCAGAAGTTTCCCTCTGCTCCAGGGGAGCTGGAGACATCATGGGATGTCAAGCCCTTTCTGCTTCTACCCAGACACAGGAGATTACAAAGTCCTTCTGCTTGGTCTTCCTGCAGAAAGGGGCCATGTGAGGAAGAGGAAGAGGAAGAGGAAGAGGAAGAGGAAGAGGAAGAGGAAGAGGAAGAGGAAGGACCAGTCTGACTGGGCACAAGACCCACTCCTGAACCAGACCAGGGGGGAAACATCCTGCAGGCCAGGTTCAGAGCATCTGGCTTCAGCTTTGCAGCCTGTTTGCCCTGTCCAAATACAAATCACTTCATCATGCAATGATAGGGAAAGGACCCCCAGTTGTGGTCTCCCCAACTCTGCCTTAGTCTCACAGGAGCACTGCACGCTCCCCTTCTCTGCAAGTGCCAGCTGAGGGGGTCACACACAGATCTGCAAGGAAATTCAATGGCTGGGAGCAAGGGAATGGGAAGGGAGGGTGCAGGGGAGTAAAAGGTGACCCTGTCATCCGTATTCAGAGCACTAAGTGAAAACTGTTAGCTTTGTCCTCCTTGGCAGCACCCCGTCCCCTCTCTCATCAGATCCTCTGCAAGCTGGCACAAAGGAGAGACGTACTCCAATCCAATTTGTTACACTTCCACCTTCCGTGGAGAGGGAGGGAGAGGAGGAGGGAGGTAAAAAAAATCCCATTATCTTTATCAAGCCTTCCAATCAGGAGCAGCGGTAAATGCAAACTCAGGAGACAGCTGCTGTGAAGCCTTTATATTTCATTCAGCAGATAGTGTATCTTTTTATTGCACGCAGGAATTACTTCTTTTTTTTCTTTTTTTCTTTTTTTGTTTAAGAAACAACCTTTCTGTTCAACTTGTCTAGGAAAAAGGAAATTCCAGGGGCCTCTGACAAAGAGGTGCTTCTTCGAGCTGCAGCAATGTCTGGCTAGGGAAACGACTCTATGGGGACATGGGAGATGGGGAGATGCCTTCCTGCACCTCAAATCCCATAGAAAACATTACTCTTTCCTTGTGCCTTATCTCTGATCCAGGTCACCCTGAAGATGTCTGTTGAACAATGGAGAAAAGCACAGCAGAGAGAACATTTTTCAGGGGCAATTGAAATGTCCAGGTGGAAGGACCTGCCAGCTCACTCCAAGTGCCTTCATTTGGGCTGGTCATCACCAGTTGTGCCATCCTTTACAGGCATTTCTAGGTCACCATGCACTCCATCCATTTCAGTCAACTGCTCATGCCATACACTGCGCTTCCCACCCTTTGCCTAAAGACCCCAGGTCTCCCAGGAAGGGCTGTGTAAGGGTTTGTGACCGGCTGTGCACAGCAATGGCATGGGGAACAAATGCCTGTGGCTTATCCAGACTCGATGCCTATTTCATGATCGTTTGTGCTCATGAAAGATTAGCCTGAAGAGCTGGGGTGCTGCTTTTAATCCTCTATTTTTTTCACTTCCCAATAATTTCCACGTGAGAGACAGATTGGCATAGTAAACAGGAGAATAAACCCTTTGCTGCAGGCACCAGTACAACCAGGCAGATAGGAAACAAAAATGGGTAAATGTCTAGTATGTGATGACCTCTAGAAAGAGAAGAGAAACTCAGTTCTGCTTCTGGGGTGGAGAAAGAAACACCACAGTTGTGAAAAAAACCCTCTAGTGTCAGAATGTATAGATGGAAGACACCTGTGAAATATTTCATCCTGTAAATGCAAATTGTCTGCCTTATTGTACATATATCATATATTAGCCTCAGCTTAAATGGTTCCTAATGGTTGCATCCCTCATCCCAGTACTGTACTGTTGATGGGGCAGTGCAAGCCTGACATGGTCCTCAGTGAGCCTGAGACAGCATCCCTGAGTGCAAGACAGTCAATACAGCAGCTCCCATCACCTCAACAGCACCTTTCAAAAAGCAAATGAAACACAGGGAAGAGTGAATGCCTCAGCAGGGAGCCAGATTCCTGTTTTGTGATACTCATACCCTAATGCTTTCCCAAAGATGGGGTATTTTTATTTAGGGCGAGGGCTTTAAAAACTAATAATAACAAAAATAGCCACTGCGGAAAGAAGCCTTTACTCAAAGGATCGCAATTTGGGTTTTGGACTAAAATGTAACCTCAGGGTGTCCAAAATAAGTGCTTTCAGCTGACAACCCCCTCCATGAGTTGTCTGGGTAACTGCAAAACATTATGACATTTGCGACACATACAAGTCACTCTGCCTGCAGCTACCCTGCATTTAACAACTCAGAATAACTCATTAGCTTGTTTGCTTTCTTCCATGTGAGCAATCTGGCCTTAGTACGGACAGAAAGCCCAGAAAATTGTAATGGTAATAGAAAACGGTGTTGCTGTTTAGAAAACCATTGATTTCAAGGCCAGATTACAGTCATCTACTCTGACCTAGTGTTTAGCATGGGCTGGCTGGGCTGATCCAGCTGCCTTTGCAGTTCTGAGCATACAGCCTGGGGCGGGCTGATCCCTGTGCTGCCTTCTCAATGCTTTCTGCTCTCTCTTTGCTGCCTCCACTTTCGCCAAAAGATGCCACATGCCAACAAACATCTTTTCCTGCAAAGAGGCTGAGATGGACCTGCGTATCTCTTGTTCCTGCTTCACCCATGCCAGCCCTGTTACTCCCACCGTGTTAGCTGCTGTGCTAAAGGAGCTTGCAACTGTATTGCTGTTGGCAAGACTCTTCTACTAGATGAGAGCGGGTTTTTTGTGTTTGGTTCGATTTCTTTTCCCCCCAGCTGCATCACCAACACTATTGGCCAAACAGCTGCTCATTAAAGCAGGCTCCCATCAGGATGGACAAGTCTGTCATCGGAGGGGTGCAGATGCTTATAAGTACTTTTTGGGTCTTGCTGGTTCTCAGCACTGCTCAGCAGGTCAATATTTCTTAAAGCAGCAGCAATCCTGGGTGTAGAATTGCCAGGTTCCATCTGGGACTCCTCATAGACACATTTCAGTACCTGTCAGTTGTCAAAGCTACAATAAAATCTGTGGGCTCCAATTTATCCCTTGTATTTACAACACACAGGTAAGATTCCTGCCTTCCAGGATGTAGGCATCGTTCACCCCCACAAACTTCTTTCCACTCACACCCACTCTGAGATCTGAATGTAATGGGCTCTGTGGCCACCATCCAGCCCCAGACAGGATGATAGATTCGGCTGTAAACCCCACTTCTCCGCTCTACCATGCCCTGGCACCCTGCCCTGCCTGCCCTCATGCTCACCACAGCAGCTCCAAAATCATCTTGGGTCCTCTCTTGATGACATATATGATCTGTTCTTTACCGCTGCTGGTTTTGGCAGCTTGTTTCGTTATTCTAACAGCCTTTCATGAGCAGGAATCTCACTGCAATTTCTGACAGGAATCCCCTCCTCCCCTACAGATACGCGCACACATGCAGACACTTGACTTTAATCCCTGACCTCTCGTTCCTGCCTCCATTATTGCTGTGAATTTTTTTTCTTGGCATCAGTCCATTCCTTCTCCTTCTGGTTCCTCTTCGACTTTGCTAGGTTTTATGGACCCCATCATTTTCCACTCAAGTCTCTTTCACTGAAGGTCACTGAGGGCAAATTCTGGCAGATACAGCCACAATACAGTCCCTGGCTCCCTACCAGACACCTCAGCTATGCCCTGAGCAGATTTTTCTATATCCTTTCATAGTAGCCCCAGGTGTAGTATCACATCTGCCTCTGGACCCCATCTTCACACATCTAACTCCTCCCAGCTCTGGGTTTAGGGCATAAATAGATTTTGGCCTCAGAGGCACCCCTATGCTGGGCTGTACAGCTCCCTGTGTGCCCCGTAGATCAAAAGCACAACTGCCTAGAAATGCAAGTGGGGCTGGGGCAGTTCTTTCTGCTCCCCAAGCAGAGCAATGCACCAAGGGGCAAACCACCGAGAAAAAGAAAAACAAATGCATTAATTCATAGACAGAAGGACTAATGGACTAATCTTTCCTTAAGACCCCCAAGTCCTCTGCAGAAAGATAACCTCAGAGCAGCAGCTCTCAGTCCTGCTGTTGGTGGTGGGGTGGTGGCAGGAGAGGTAAGTGGTCAGGGGTGCGATGGATGCATCCCACTGAGTGGAGGATGCTTCATCCCCTTCCCTGTGCCCGCATTAATACCACTTGGGCTGTGACTATCTCAGCAAAAAGATACATACAATCCAAACCCTCACCATTCAGAGAAGAGCCAGGAATAAAGCTCTGCAGCTTGAACACTGCTGACAACACCCCCCTGGGAATTCGGTGCCTTTTTTCCAGGAGTTTTGGGCAGGACAACAAGGATAGCCCCAGTCATGCCTTTTCCATACCCTTCTCCAAGCTGAGTTCTTTGGACAGAAAAGCAGGATGGCTACTTGTATTATTAAGTCCTCCAGGCCAAAGATTTCATAAGCCAGGAGCAAATGCATCAGTTTAATCACTTTCTTCTGCCCTCTCATCGTTGCTGCTGCTTTGCCTTGCACAAGCACCATGGGTACACCCAATATGGAAATGTGGCACTTGCCCCAACAAACGATGCCGAGATTGTGTTTGACTGCCTCCCATCTCCCCTTTCCTCAGCCTGAAGGCAGTCAGGGCCCGTCGTACACTCACATACCCAAGTCCATGTCAGCAGCTTTGGGCCGGTGGGAGCAAGGCACGTTCTTGAAGATGGCATCGAGGATTTTCTCCTTGACCTGCGTGATGGTGTCGCAATTCAGGATCTTCACCGGGATCTCGGGGCTGTTCACGTTGTCGGGGTTCACGCAGCTGAGGACCTGAGAGAGAAGCAGTGAGACCCACCACACATTACACAGCACCATGGGTACCCTGTGGACACCCCTCTGCAGCCACCTTCTTGCAGGTCCCTGCTTCCTACAAGCCAGAGGCATCTAGGGTGTAATAAAGGGGAAAATGGGTACCAAGAGTATTCCCTCCTTTGAGAGGGCACGGAGATTTGGTTTCACAAAGCGGATTGCATGTGTCCATGCCTGTACTGCTCTCAACACCTTACCAGTGCCCAGTGAATTAAAGGTAATCTGGGATTTGTCTCTCAGCTAAGTGCTGTGGGCTTCCAGATGGTGCGGACAGTGACTTGAGGCAGATGTGAAGGTTTTTCTTCACTTGTGTCTCATGCCACTTGTTTGTGAGGTGAAACTACCATACCTGTGGGAACAGACCCTTAGGTTTGGGCCTCAACTCCTTGGCATTTTCACTATATTTAATAGCAGAAGGCCCATGACTGCCAGCTCAGGTTCTGGTGCTTTCAGTAAAAATGGCATTCACCCAAACAGTATCAGACAATGGTCATTGACACACACTTTTCAAAGAAATTATTAAAAATGCAACCAGGCCTGACCCTGCTTGGAGCTGAACTGACATCCAAAGGGATCTCCAGAGCTTTCCTTGGCCCCTGAACCAGTCCATGCTCCCTAGAGAGCTGGCAAGGTGAGATAATTCAGTATCACAGAATCACAGAATATTAGGAGTTGGAAGGGACCTGGAAAGCTCATCCAGTCCAACCCCTGCCAGAGCAGGATCACCAGACCAGGTCACACAGGAACACGGCCAGGCGGGTTTTGAATGTCTGCAGAGAAGGAGACTCCACAACCTCTCTGGGCAGCCTGGGCCATGCTCTGGCACCCTCACAGTAAAGAAGTTTTTCCTCATGTTCAGGTTGAAGCTCCTATGCTCCAGCTTGCTCCCATTGCCCCTTGTCCTGTCATTGGACATCAGAGAGAAGAGCCTGGCTCCCTCCTCCTGACACTCGCCCTTTACAAACTTATAAACTTATAAATGTTTAGGCCCAGTAGTGGTCTACTTGCATTGCCACCTGACTTTGACAATTCAGGTAAAAGTGCTCTTCAATCTCTCAGCCTTAAGTGTGTCCATCTTCTGCACAGGCACAGGACAGACCAAGACCCTCTTCAGAAAAAGGATATTAATTTGAAATGCAGGCCTTCTCAAAAAAAGAAAAGAAACACAAAATAACAACAACAAAAACTTTTGCTTTCACATCTAGAACAAGAAAATTGACCCAACTCGAGAGGCACTTAATTTCTCAGAAGGAAAATATAATTTTCTCCAAAGAGTCTGTCCAAGAGTAAATGTAAAGCATATGGGGTGGTGAGGAAGGGAGGGATGCCTTGAACACATACACACAGTATTTCACAGCAATCTGCCTGCTAACTCCTGGCCATGTCTGTGTTTAGCGTTCTGCTCTCTTCTGGTTACCAGAGTGTGAAGTCTATAAACTTTTATATACTTAGCACA
>NW_010180734.1:0-8415 GCF_000695765.1 Mesitornis unicolor | reverse complement strand
AAGAGTGTTCAGTGACGCTTCTGGTTATATACTGTCATTAAATGTTCCTGTGCCACTTTTATAAGTGCAGATAGGATAGCTTTGGTGCCTTAGACAAATTCTACCTTGACTGTAAAATCCCTTCTGTAGCATGCAACAGGTACTGGACTCTCCATCACTTTCCATCTTAACCTACTAAGATGAGGTGGGATCTCAAAGTGGCTTTAAACTGGGTGAAAACGTATTGGTATAATTATGTATTGGCTCACCAGGCTCCCTTTGGTGTTGTTCTGTTAAACTAAGAGGGACTTATGAAGATACTGCCTACAAAGAGCTCTGTGATCTTTCTGGATGAAAGCAGAGATGTAAATACAAGATATTGATTATATCATAATACTATTATTTATATGTCACTTCCAGGAGTATTGAAGAAGCATCAATTCAAATAATAATGACAATGGCACAGATTTACAGTTCTGTGGCATCTTTCATCTCAAAGGATCACAGAACCACACATTAAAAGCACTGTTGAAACGCATCCAGCATTGAGGTTATTAGTTGCTTCCCTCATCTTGGAAATGAAGCAGTGATGCCAGGCTAGGGCAGCTTTTTTGAGAGTGCTATGGTTCTGGAACCAAGTTATTCTGAAGGTCTCTCTCAGTGATCTGACCTCAGCTAAGGCAGACTGAGGTGCCAGTCAGAGCAAGCTCTGCAGTGTGATCCAGCTCTGATGCAAAAACCTAGGATTCAGTTTAGTTCCCCACATGAAGGCATTAAGTGCTACTTAAAATGTTCTGGACTACCTTACCAGGCATCTAGCTCCTAAGTTCAGAAGGGCCAACACCTCCTGCAAATCTTGACCAGTGCCCACCACACCAGTACCCACCATGCAATGTGAACCATCATCTGGCTGGCAGCTGATGATGGTGATTTGCTCTTGCAACTTAGTTGTCCTTAAATTTCATGAGGTGGTAACTTTGGAAGGGCTGAGTGAGCCACTATCATTCATGCCCTGACTACAGTAGTCCTTGCTTTCCTCTTTTCCAGCTCAGTTGGAAGAAGAAGCAGCAGGGAATGTGATACTTCAAAGAGCTACACGCAGAGAGGGTGGCACTTGGTGTTCTCAAACATAGAGTAGGGCAGCTGGTAGTAGCTGCCAACCCCTGGGCACCAGCGTGTTCACTTCAAGCATAATCAAGAGGCTCCTTTCATCATTTTAGGTAATATGATCATCGTTTCTAGAAACCTAGTCCACTCAGAGCCCGGTGACTTTGACGTATATGTCCCAAGCTTCATACCAACTCTCAGTTGGTGTTTTCCAACTGTTCTGTTGTGGAGCACTAAACTTTTCTCCATACAAAGACTTCAAGAACTTTGCAGGATTCATCTGTGTATTGCACACACTAAATGGCTGTTCTTTGGAGATAGACATGGGCCCTATGGAAGTCATCCTTACACCAAAGATTGAAAATCTCTGCTCCCCTTCCAACAGACTGAAGCTCCTAATCATAATGAGGTGTTTGCAATGGAGAAGAGGATTGTTATAATTTCTATGGGAATCCTCCCAAGGGTTTCCTCTGTTGTCAACCAAGACTTCCCTGCATCGTCCATGGTTGGGGATGACCATGAGAAAAAAACCCTAAGCATTGGCTTCATCCATTTAGCAGAGTTCAGATGCTCCAGTCTCACAAAAAGAGTAAGGTTTGCCCTGTGTTTCCACCCAGAGCTGTCCTCATAACAATATAAGGCAGAGAACTAATCCCATTGCTCCTGCAGTGCTTCTCAGCTATGTCAACACAGTCTTTGATGTCAACAGGTGGGGAAGAGACCCCTGAGACGGTCTGTGTTGTATTCCTACGTGATTAGTAAATCTGAGGGAAATGTTGCTATGCTCATCTTAATGCATTCGCTGTTACTGCTCCATCATCCACTACCTGCCATTGAGGTCTGTGGGGCAGAGCCACCAAGGTGGACTTCAATGTCACTCAAGGAGATGCTGAGTGTTTTGCCACTGAGAGGATACCAGCACTTGCTGCTGCTGTTCTGTTACACATTGAGGTCTGCGTCAGAATGGTGCCAGTTATGGGCTCAGCATGGAAAGCTATGGGACTGGGAGCAAGTGAAGTAGTAATTTCTGAGCTCTGCTCTCCCAGTGACTGTGTGTGCCCTTGGGGCATATCACCTCACTGGATTTGTGTTTAGTGACCTTTTTCTACATCCTTGGGCTTTTTTTTTTGTCTGCCAGTCCTTCCAGCCAAGAGCAGTTTATGTATACATGCAATGCTTAGTACAACCATGCCCTGATCTCCACTGCAGATTACTGACATTTAAATAATAAAGACAGTTTGGCATTACTCATATGAGGACCCCAGCTCTGAGTTGTGCGCTGTGTTTGAATGGTCTACAGTTTCTGTACCAGGAACAGACATCTTTCTCTCCCTTCTAAATTGGGCTAAGGAAGGTCCAAGAGGGCTACCACATAGTGAAGACTGGGAGGGAGTCAGGAGGAGAAGGACCCCCCAAGGAGGCCAAGAGGTTTATAATATCTCTGTAGTGGCTTCCTCTCTGCCACCAAAATTCACAGAATCACAGAATATGAGGAGTTGGACGGGACCTTGAAAGCTCATCCAGTCCAACTTCCCTGCCAGAGCAGGATCCCCCAGGCCAGGTCACACAGGAACAATTCCCTGGAAAGTCTTGACCAAAGACAGCTCAAAGCATCTTTATCCATCTGGAATATGTTGTCAGGAGAGGTGATCCGATCAGGCTCCCAGCAGTGGAGCCACCGAGGCGTGCAGGGACCACGCAGAGCATGCCACCGCTCAGGATGGACTGGGCAGCTCCCACCTACCACCTCCATGCATTAATTAGCCAATATTTTTGACACCTTCTGACACACATCCCTTTGCTCCCCTGCATTATTTGTATCAACAGAAGCAAAGCTGATGCAGGAGATGGATGGTATTTCTTCTCTCAGTGACAGCAAAGCAGTGGCAGGAGGGAGCAAGGTTTTTGCATCTGAACTTCAGTTTGGTGAATGGTTAAAAAATGATGAATTCTGGCAAAGGCAGATGGCATTCAGCAGGGATGAGATCTTCCTGTCTCTCATAGATGGAATAATCTAGCTGGGTTTTTAATAACACTGCAGACCATAGATGACGAGCACTGACTGCTAGCGAAGACATTAGCACAAGAGGGTGCTTCTCTGAGGTATACAGCTTGGGAGAAGATCTACTGTTTAGTTGCCACACATTTATCCTAGCAAATCATATTTATTCTAGCAAATCACATCGTAACTGGCTTAGTTTCTCCTGGACTGAAAAACCCCTTATAAGTGCAGAAATTGTTACGGACTGCAAAGACCCTAGGACACCGAGGGCTGCTTTCTTGGAGAACTGTAGGACCTGGCAGGCTCAAATCAGAACAATCTGGTTTGGAGAGAAATCAGACTGAAGCAATCTAAATTTAGTGAATGAGGTGTATATTGCAAAACCAGCAATTCCAGATGTCTGAAAGCGCAGTTTCACCTTTTTTCTCCCTGGATAAGACAATTTATTTGGATCTGCTTTTCACTCAAACCATATTCAAAACCATGACTTAAAATATTTGGTCGTGACCAATGAAGGCTAATGAATAAATGCCTTCCAAAAGAGTCCTTGGTCTTGTCTTCTCAAAATAATGACAATAAACAGCCTGTTTCAATGTGCCACACTGCTGGACTGTGATTTCACTCAGTCAAGCAATCATCTGGCACTCATGAAACATGAACAACCCAATGAATTTTAGCCACACACACTGCAAACTCACAGTGGTGACCAGGTGTGTTTGGTAGAGAGCAGGAGACATTGAGAGAATTCTTATATTACAAATACTGAATCAGTTCTTGCTTTATTTCATTACTGTATTTTTTTAATAGAAGACGACAGACTGCTTAAGGAAAGTAGAGGAAGGACAAAATAAAACAGAAATAAAGAGAAACAGAAAGGAAGAACAATCCTGTTCATATTCTGCTGCTTCTTAATCTCCTTCACCGAAGCTGATCTCTGTACATCTGCTGAGATTCCTATCGGGATATATTTGTCTGCTCTTGAGATGTAAGAGGGAGAGCTGATTAACATCAAATGACACAAAGCGAATGGAGGAGAGCTTTGTTCAGGCTGATGTATAATTACTACCCTTTGCTGGCTGCTTTATATCAAACCTAAAAGGATCGGGGGGATTTCCTTTGCTGAAAGCGATCACTCTGTGGCTGCATTTTTCTTCCTTTTGCTCACTCTCTCTGGGTGAGATCAGGCCTCCAAATTCCCAGACAATCACACATAATAGAAAAGAAGCACTATGCTGCTGATTTAATAGGAAAGTCACGTTTTTAGTATGCAAAAAATAGAACTGTGGTCTTATTTAAGCATGAAGTCTACCCCCTCATCAGACTTGGATTCAATCAAAGCTCAGCTCCAGACTGTCTGTAGTTACTGAAGAAAAGTACGTATTTCTACCATCATCCCACCTGAGCTAAGATCTAAGACAGTCCAGGGCACTCACATTGACTGGACACAACTCTCAAAGCCAGCTAAAGATAAGTGCAATGAATATCCCTCAATTGAAGGAGCAAATAAAATAAGCTGGTAAGTTCGGAGCATCTTCTGAACACCCTAACATCTGGGGTTGGGGTTTTCCAAGAACAAAGACATGGGAAATAAAGAAATTACAAGGATCACTGAAGACTTAGTGTTCTTCATCTCTCAGAGACTTAGAAGCTCAGTGGATTTACTGTATCCAGGAAAAAGAGAAAGCCCACAAACACATAAACTAAGAAGAGATATCTAATGCTTTTTAATTGCTGCTCTTTAATCAAGCAGGAAAAGGGTGTAATCTCCGGGTAGAAGCTAAAGCTGGACATACGCAAAGTGTATCTTTCACCATGCAGACAATTACATTTTGAAGCAAATGACTCAGTGACAGGGATTAATTTTCTTTCCCTTGAAATCTTTAAACCAAGTTCATTTCATTTTGACTTGTGCTTGCTCAAGAGTAATGGCTGCATTAGCTCTAGAGAAGATCTAATAGGTCCCTTCACTGTGTGCCTCTAACACATTCCTTGATGCTGAAATCCTCATCGGAGAAACAGTCTCTCATTTTTTTTTTCTGATGAGGGTTATTCTAGAGAAGACTTTGCTATATAGCCCCATAAAAACCATTTTTGCTGCCACTAGCAGAACAGCATGGACTTTGCACTGACCACAAGATCTCAGGATGGCCCTGATCTGGGTGTCCCTGTGATCACAAGTGTCTCATGGCCAAGGGCTCATGCCCAACCTGCCTGAACTCAATCTGGAGACACCCCATATGGCCAAGGGCTGCTGCCCCAGGCAGGCACTGCCCAGCAAACACCAGATCTTTGTGTGCCCACACTGGGCACTGGGCATCTCTGCCACTGATGCTGGGGACCAGGGAGAAGGGAAGAGGTGATGGGGAGAGAGGGAATGAAAATAACCCCAGGTGGTCCTAAGAGTGAAGAGGAAGAAACCTCACCATGAACAACATACTCCTGCCATGGAAGAGCTCAGGGTGGTGACAAATTGCAGTGACAACCACACCTTTCTGCTGTAGGAAGACTGTTAGCTTTGACTTACAACTCAGAGGGATGTTGGAAGGGTGAGCACTGGCCCAGGCTGCCCAGAGAGGTTGTGGAGTCTCCTTCTCTGCAGACATTCAAAACCCGCCTGGCCGTGTTCCTGTGTGACCTGGTCTGGTGATCCTGCTCTGGCAGGGGTTGGACTGGATGAGCTTTTGAGGTCCCTTCCAACTCCTCATATTCTGTGATTCTGTGATTCTGTGACATCACTCCAGGGAAAAGGGATGGGTACTAGCAAGTATTTTGTCTAACAGAACACAGTAAATTGCCCGTATCAATTGTCCTCGCATTCACAGGCGTATTCATGACACAAAGTTTACGCTTGTCTTCCAATGTTCCCAGACCTCACCTAAACCAAGTAATGCTAAAGGACTGGCACTGTCAGCCTACCCTGCAATGAGTGCAAATACTTTTAAAGAACAGGCAATGCATTTGGGGAGCTGGAGATGCTCTGGGCATGGGGCAGGGCACAACAGAAGTCACTTGGAAGCAGCTGTCTTTGCAAACATGCTTTACAAGGAGATGTTTCAATGCCAAAACTTGCTGTGTTAGGGGATGCGATTAACCTTCAGCAAGGTTTCCCTGCTGGGTTGTGAGAACCGTCCCAGAGGGTCAGCATGCCCATCACTTGCTTTTTCTATAAATCCCTTTTTGCTAGAAGAGGCTGGACAAGTCCTTAGCCAGTGCTCAGAGCACTCACCAGTGTCTTGTAATCAATCTGCTGTCGGATAAGCTTGTCCTCACTCAGCGAGTACCGGGCCTCCCCAGTGATCGAATCGATGGGACCCTTTTCCATCTGCTGCTTGATGGCACAGAAGAGGGAGAACAGAGGTTCACCAGCACACTCCTGTAGGGGTGAGAGACAACCATGAGGTGAAACAGGAGGATCAGAGATGAGAACACAACCTACACAGCATCTCAATGACATGGCTTGCCATCCCCAGCCACTCGAAGCCATTGCATCAGTGGGACGTAGTCTATTCCATACAGCCTGGAAATAGAGAAGACCTTCCACTTCCACAGAGTGCAACCAGCCCTGTTGAGTGTCCTGTCCACAAGACTGAGGTGTCAGTACTGTTGGAGGCAATGATGGAGCCAGCAGAGCCTCATAGGAGATGTTCAAATGACTGCCAGCAGGTCAGAGATTTGCACTGGAGTAGGTGCTAGGATGGGTCCCAGAGGACCTGGGGACAGGTCTGTAAGGGAGATGGACTGCTGGTGCCCTGTCCTGGGTATCTGGGCAGAAGCCACTGTTCCCCTGAGTTCTCTCATGCTGGAGGCAAATAGGGATGCTCAGGCAGGAGCAGCTCCATGACCCAGGGAAGATGTGTCCCTGGATTTGCACAGTTGCACCACTGATGTCCGATGTGTGGAGCCCAGCACAGGACAGCAATGAGCAGCTCACAGGCAGGGCCAGCAAAGCAAACCTCTCCCTAATTTCTCCTTCCCATCATTCGCACTTAATGCATTCCTCTCTCCACATTTTTCCTGGCCTCTCCTCCCTTGTTGACCTCCCTCTGCACATTCACTGCCATGCACCCCTCCTCTTGCTTTCTCCTACATCTCCTCTTCCCTTTCACCTCTCCACCCTTCCTCCCCTCCTACCCACCTTGCCCTCCCCTCTTGCCGTGTGTCCCAACTCAATGAGCGAGGTCATTTTCCTCTGGTGTAAATCCCGGCAAAAACAAGTTAATAATCTGAAGCAAAGTGGCCCCTTTCTCAGTCCCTACACCTGTCTCCCACTTAATTAGCTTATCTGCCAGCAGCATATTGCTTCTGTGTGCCTGTCTCTTGCCCTTATCAGGCCTCTGTTCAGGCTAAGGCAAGAAGACAAGTAGCTGAGTGGGGGGAAAAAAGCCTATTATAAAAGCAGAGCTTTAGAGAGTCACCTCCTTATATCCTTTCCTTTCAGCTGAAAGCAGGAATCTGATACTGAAGTCACTGAAATTACCTTCCAGGGACCTTCAAAACTTTCCTGTGTGTTCATCCTTGGATAGGTTGTGCCTGAGGAAGGCTCAGGGGAATGAGACTGGTTTGTAAAGCCTTAAATTGCCAGGCAGACGGTGGCTATCCTGTTCAAATGGCGCTGTAAGGTGTAAGGATACCTACCAACCACATTAGGAGGGGGGGAGAGGTGCAGAGCTCAGCTGCTCCCAAAAAAGCCTCGCTCTGAGCTTGGTGCCTTGGCAATTATCATTCTTGAGGCACAGTGTGGGTCCCCAGGAGGAAACTGCCATTACTCAGCAGTCAGTGATGGGTCTCAAAGGCTGAAAGACTTTTTTTTTACTACACACCACTCCAAGGAGGAATGAGAGGGCTCAGGGGATGTCTCAAGCCCCTTCACTCCTTTGCTGATGAGTGTCTGTCCTTGTTTAGTGGGACAGAATTTTACAATCAGTTTTCTGATGAGGAAAACTGCGATTTTGTAAGGACTACAGCACTCTATTTTATGGGAATAAAGTTGATAAAAACTTTGTTACAGGTTTTGGCTAATGCTGGTGTGCAGGTTGCCATAGTGCTCAAGGTCTTCAAGGTCTTGAGATAATGTTGCAGATGCTGGGGGAATGGAAACCCACAGGAGTCAACCCCAAGGTGACCCCAGGCTGACCAATTCATATTATTCATACAATCAATGTCACATTCAGTATAAATTGGGGAGTTTGCTGGGGACGGCCCCTTCTTCCTCCTTCTCTGCCTCTTCCTCTCCCTCCTGCTCCCTTTTCCATGGCTGACATTTCGAGAGGGACTTGTTCACCATCCTAACCCTGAAGCCTACTCCCTCACAATATTGGCTGAGTATA
>NW_010180733.1:135104-160793 GCF_000695765.1 Mesitornis unicolor | reverse complement strand
CTCCGCGGTCTGGGACCGGCCTTGATGCGGCCGAGGCGCTGTAACCGTGCGGCAGAACTTCTGCCGCTGTAGTGCGCGGCTGAGGGGGCTTTCACTGAGCGTTCAGTTCCGGCGCGCTTGGTGCGGCTCTGCGGGCAGTAGGGCCTGGCCGGTTTAGCTTGTGTTGACGAACGGTAGACCAGGCCCGTTACAGGAAATACTGATGTGCTTGCTCTGATCTTCATGTGCTCTTCTCTGTAGGTGCACTTCATGTAAGAGTCCCCGAAAGCTGGAGGCTGTAGATTTGCAGCAGCTGTGATTCCCTTCAGTTATGGTGGGGACACAGCGACAGTACTGCTGTGCCGGGGTTTTTTGCATTCAGATAAGAATAAACTGGTTTGAGCAATAATGTGTAATCTTGGAGTTTTTACATATTTCTGTATAAACCAGTTGTGTAAGTTGCATGTATTGTAATCCACTCAGAAAACGTACCTTTTTGTGTTCAGCTAATTAGCTTCCTCATGCATAGCAGATTTCATCTGGGCAACCGCATCTGCTGCACCTCTGAACTGGCCACACTGTACTTCCAATCCAGTGTTCAAGAACACAGGTAGATCCTGCTCAGTGCAAACAAATGCATCCGGGTTTGCAGTTTCACAGCCAGAGTGGTTGTTTTTTATCAGCTGCTGTAACAAGTGCAGTGCACAGTCTGAAGCAGGAGGTTTTTCAGCAGTTCACGTGCCCTCAAGAGTCGATGGGCAAGTTGGTGGCTGAGAAATCCGTGAAGGGATATTCTGCACACAGAAACTAACTCTGTCTCAGGGAGTCCCAAGCTAGATGTTAGGAGATATTTCTACTGCTCGGGCCACTGTCAGAAACAATGTAAGATGACACCTGTGCCACACTCTGCAGTCGGTTATTTGTAATTTATTATTAAAATCTTATTTTTAAATGTGAATGTAGAATTGTGTATAACTGAAATTATCTTGACTTTTAAGCTAAACCATGAAAGTATGAATGCAGAGTTTTTATCTGCAGTCTGACCACGTCTTTTTGCAGATGTGAAATATTATTTCTACAGTTTTTGAGATGGGAATCAACCTAAATCTAAGAAGGCAATACTGCAGAATGCTTATTAATGAACTGAATTGGAAGATACACTTAAGACCATCTTTTTGAACAAGAATCTTGATTTCTGCATACGTACTCTGTAATATAAATTTGTTGTTACACACCATTCCAAACACGACGTGCTCAGCCTCTTGTCAAATCTCAACCTTTCCACAGCATTTAATGCTTGGAACAACAAAAAATAGAATTAGCTTTAGTGTGATTTTTCTTGCTGAAATAGCAGCGTGATGAAGACATACTTGTTACCTAATGTAAAACAGTGATTGTTACCCTATTTCATTTTTTGTTTCCCCTTGACATGTTTCAATAAGCACTACACGTATGATCAAATAATTCTTACTTTGTTGTCAATGACCCTTTATTTAATGCATTGTTTCTTTTACACATTTCATTTGTGTGCTCGCTCTGCAGTAAGCCTTTCAGTGCATTGCACAGGAGTAAATACAGTATTCAGCCACTGGTGTCCATCATCTTCATTTTCATCACCCTTAATATAAAAGTTCTAACTGGAAAATCTTCACAGAATGTTCAGAAACATTGCTGCAAAACACAGTATTATACTTACATTTGCAACGTTAGAGAAGCATCTTACGGAAGTGTGCCTCGATGTTTGTGTGCATTTGAAGCTGACAGTATGAAATATTTCCCTCTGAATCTCTTGAGCTGAATCTCTTCTTTGATTAAAGACTTTTGCTGTATATATCTCAAGAGCAAATGATGGCTTATCAGCAGTTTTCTTCATTTTGAAATCATGCCTGTGCTAAACAACTAGCAGGAAATACCCATTCTTGTTCTTCATTCATTTGTAGATAAAATGACATTTGTCAAAGCCAATACTGAAGTTACCAACTGCAAATGGTGCATTACCAGTGTTCACACCATTTTATTTTTCTTCTTTTTTTAAAAATAAGTATTCCTACTGCAGCTGCATTGCTACCTGGAGGTAGAGAATAGTTTATTTTGCTTTCAACTCTAACAAATAGCAACTGAAAATGTTTTGCTCCTTCGGTGCTTTGATGCATTGATGGCAGAAATAAAGAAAAAGCATGACCTTTTCACCCACCTCTGCAATTGCTTTTCAGCTGAGAGTACCATTAAAGTGTTGTTGGCAATCCATAAAACTTTTGTACCACAGTATCCATTTAAAAGACTCTCAACAGACTGCAGCAAGCTTTATGCTAAAACCACATTTTATTTTGTTTCCTCTGGCTTAATTTCATTCTGCATTTTAAAAGCATGGAAAATCTATAGGAGATACCTGTGAACCTGCTTTGCATTAAAATCAAGTACCATACATTTGCAGATAAAACTATCTGTAGGGTGTTTAAGGCCTGTTTGTCTTCCTCCATATATTAAAGCATTGAACTTTAGAGTGGTGATGAGCGTGCCCTTCTGAAGAGGTGTGTGCTGGAGGAGAACATGGGGCTGGATCTGACAGCCTGAGAGCACAGAGAAAGTGCAGTGACACCAAGGGTATGGGCGCAGGAGGCACAAGATCGAGAAGCCTGAGTGCGCAAATGAATATTGCAGATGAACGCTTCATATGATTTGTGGCCTGAGGGCAGCAATGAATGGTGTGGCACTAAAGAGGGCAATAAAATCTTAAACCTGCTATTGTATTGGGGAAAAAAGTGGTCATGCCATCTTCAGTATTATTTTATTGTTGCATATCTCCATTTTATTGCTTTTGGTCTCCGATAATGGCTTGTGATAAAGGATTGCACACTCATTTTTTATGGTTTCTTTCTTTAAATGTTACTTATTTGCTGCAAGTTTATATTCAGTGGAAGTTATCTACCCACATATATATAACGCAGCTATCTATACATGAACTCTTTGTCTAAATTTTCTGTAAGTCAAAGAGGTGACGTGGGACCCTTCTAGTGCAGGATTAATCTCATTCAAGGCAGGATGTTGCAAAGAAGTCAGACAAATTACATTTTAGAAAAGTCTGTTTCTTATCAGTGGCTGCTGAGTGCATCTCAATGACTCAGGTGTAGACACATACAGAACACTTGCAGTGGGAGGAGAAGCATCCCACGCTGCCTGTGCCAGATGTCCCAGGCACCCTACTGGAGGGAGCGCAGGCCAAAACGCCCTGACTGCACAGTGTACCTGTGCACTTACCTGTGGTTCTCTTATTTACACATAGAAGGGAAGAAGAAGAAGAAGAGAACCCACAGAGAAGGGGGTTGTTCATGGCACCTGCATGGAAATTACTGTATAAAGATCTTGGGACAAACATTTCTGTTTCTCGGTGTCGATACTGTTCTGACCATCACGTATCGTTTATGTTATGCCTCATACATACTGAAACAAAGCCCATTCAGAGTAAAGTAAATTTTGCTTCCAGCTGGCCAGGAAGGCAGCAGGGCATAAAACTCTGTAGTGGATGCTTTCCTGTGTGACCTAGTCTAGGTGATCCTGCTCTGGCAGGGGGGTTGGACTGGATGATCTTTCGAGGTCCCTTCCAACTCCTAATATTCTCTGATTCCCCGCCATCAGAGAAAAAAAGAAGAATTGAAACACAACAAAATTATTCCTGAAATCAGTGAAACTGGCATAATCTTTGAAGAGCAGAAAATATAGAAAGAGCTTACAACAGTCAACTTTGTCATATGGGTTTTCCTCAAGGAACGGTTACTGCCCTCAAATTCTTGTCACAGGAAAAAAAGAAAAAAGAAAAGAAACATGATTTGCAAAGTCAAGAGTTTATTGTCAGTGTAGGTAAAATCTTGACAGGCTAATGAAAGAATTATCAGTCCAGATTTAACAATTACAGAAAACGAAAACTATCGGGGGGGGGGACGGGGGGACGACACACCTCAATAAGAACACAGTTAAAATTGTTATACAAGCTTCCTAACATCCACCTTTCTGTCTCTGGAGTTATGCTCACCCTTCTGTGGTCTCCATGGGTGCACAGGTGGTCTGGTTCAGTTTGGTGGGAATTCTTTGTTTTCTTTGTTGCACTCAGAACTGGCTTTCCCTGACTCCCAGGTCTGCGTATTTTTAACTAACCAGCAGTGATTTGTTTATAACCCTGGAATTCCCAGTGTCATCTTGCGCCTGCCCCCACTGTTGTCATACCATGACTGTAATCCCCTTCATTGCATCATTATGGTAAGGGCATAAACATTTCATTCTAACAAGTAACTGCTTTTTACCACTGCCTATAAAAAATATTACAGTTGTATCACACAATTGTATGAAATTACACAAAAGTAAAATATATTAGACAATAACCACCTGATCATTAGAAAATTGCTGTTAAAGGTTAAAAAAGGCTAAAAAAGAGTTGCAGGCATGTTAAAGTGAGCTCAGCAAAGCCTGACAAGTCCTGAGAATTTGCAGAGTCAGTATGAAGCTCATGTTCTGCTACTAGCTAGCAATGCTGTATTTACTGAGCTGCCAGGCTATGTGGGTCCTACATGTTCAGGACTGTGAAAGTAACTCAGCCTACTATTACTTACCACTTTATAATCTTCAGTATGTTTAATCAGCAGTAACTAACTTAGCATTCTTCTGCGTAATGTGTAAACATGTAATTATTATGTGTTATGCACAAAGTATTATCTTCCTTTTAAGTAAGGAGTAAAGTTTACAAAGGTTAGTAGCACTAAACAAATGCAGAGTGATCTTTGTAGATTAGCGGTTATTAAAAGCTTAGCATTAGCAGACAACAGTTACTTTACATACAGTAAATTCTTTCAACACTGTCAAATTTAAAGGGTTAAACTTGCCAGAGTGGAGTCAGTGTTTCTGTGCTGTCCTTTCTCATTATAGAAGCTTATTTGTGAATCATTTCTCCTGTACATGCTTTTTAAAGGTGTGTAATTAATTGGTTGCAAGTTATTAGGCAGTTGATGAAGTGTGAACAGGGCACTGATTTGTTTTCTTTATTTACATGTTTCCCATAATACTCTGATGAGCTCAGGACATCATTGAGGCTTTTTTTGCCCTTTGTATTATTCCTTGCTTGTTTCATCAGATTTAGAAGTGATTTGTGAAGCCATTTGCAATTCTTCAAATTCTATTAAAAAGTAGTGCCCAGGGAAGCCGTAATAGAAAAAAGAAAAACGACAAAAAACCGAGTGTTTAAACATTAACACAAACGGCAGTCCTGTCACTAACGCAAATAACTGGGTTACGAAAGTGTCTGCTTTTTTCTGAACTGCAGCAGTACATCTGACTACTCCAATGTTGTTTAAACTTATGGTGGTTTTGAAGATCAAGACAGTTCAGGAACCTTCTGTTGTTCATTACTCAGTCCTTCCCCACCCATCTACTTTTAACCAGAGAGAATAATAACTATGTGGGGAGTGAGAGAACAGCTTGGTGGGCATCTGGCAGCCAGTCAAGGTCAATCCATGGTCCCGCTGGGCTGGCAGCTTCAGTGAGGGGACTGTGGGACTGAGTGCTCTGTTTGTGTTCACACTGGTAGGCTACTGGTGTACCATTCAACTGCCCATGTCACAGAATCATAGAATCACAGAATGTATTGGGTTGGAAGGGACCTTTAAAAATCATCTAGTCCAACCCCCAGCAGTAAGCAGAGACAATGATACTAGATCAGGTTGTTCAGAGCCCCATCAAGCCTGACCTTGAATATCTCCAGGGATGGGGCCTCCACCACTTCTCTGGGCAACCTGTTCCAGTGATATGTCCACACTACATCATGGATGGAGTGTCCTCAGCAACTTCCGTACTCTTTGATATCCCACAACACGTCTCCCCTAGAGCTCTTGTGCCCCACTTGACTTCTTTACATTCAGACCCAAGATCCCCCTTGTAGCCCTTCATAGAAGAGTGGCTTCATGGCTGATGGCAGAAGTTGGCACTTGCATTAGTGATGGAAAGGCATAGGTACAGGCCTGCTGTCTGTAGTGGCTGACGGTGGTCATTCTAGATTCATACAGATGTGCAGAAACAATTCTGCAGTTTCTGTAACATTCCTGTAAGACCACGTACAGCTACTTTTATGCCAAAATGGGTCACTGTCGTCAAGACGGCACAGCATGCCCAGCTAGCTTACTGGTGTAGGCAGAGCACACGTTCTTCCTCTGTGTGTGCGGCGGGGGCAGTAATGACTGCTGTAATCAGCGCTCTGAGTCTTGCTGATGGCGGTGGGCGATTCCTGCCTGCAGAGAGGTCACACACCACGCCAGCCACCACTTCAGAGTACCCTTTTACTTTGTTTCAGCCTCCTAATGTTTATCTGGTGGGATAAACAGGCACTTGTCTTTACCCCACACAGCATTGACAGGTCCAGAGTGAGGACTGCCGCGTTGTTAGCTCTGTGCTGCAGGGATGTGTCTTCTCAAGGGGAGAGAGATGGATGTGACACTGCAAGCACGCAGACAGAGTTACCTTCTCCTCCCTCCCTCCTAGGTCAGTGACTGCTGCCACATCTCTCCTGGAACCAGTTTCTTTTTTTTCTCTCTCTCCCACCTGTCTTCAGTCGTTCAGATAAATTTCTCAACCCTTTCCTTTCACAGCAAACATCTCCCTCTGTTGCCCTAACAACAGGAGCAGCTCAGCCATGAAAGGCAGCCAGGACTGAAGTTTTTATTTCTCCTTTCACTCAAAACAGTCCCTCACACTTTCCACCTATATTCTTTACCATCAGTCTAAAATGCTGGTGGCAAAATGCATCTGTCTGAACTATCCCACATGGTCATGTCCTGCGAGAATGCCCATACTCAGATGACCTGCCTTGTAGGTCCACACTAACATGTACACTGCCATCTTTACTCAGTCTTTTTTCCAGTTATCAAGCCACATCAATGATGATGATAAAAAATGACAGAACAGAGAGCTGATACTGTGTGTAGCAGCTAGTATAAAGGAAAGGGGAACAGCTCAATGGCTGCTAATCATGTATTTCCCAGCATCCCTTCCCACATATCTGTCCTGACTTCAAAGCTAGATTTTACTGCATGCCCTGACTTTTTGCATCTTTTCTATGCATGTGACTTCAAGATGCCTTTTATCTTATGAGAGGTTATCAGCTTGCTACAAGTTGAACAGATGTCACTGGTCCATGTATGTCTTCATATCTAGGGATGTGACACAAGCAGGCAGTACTCAAATGTCTCAGGGTTTGCTAGTGGGAAAGGGAATAATAGGACCAAGAACCTCCTGATGACTGTTGAGACTTTTTTTCTAGAGAAAACATATATATATTGCAATATATATCTTGCAAGCTAAAGTCTTCAGAGCAACCAGCTAGAAAATATTTACAGATAGGCACCTTCTGTTCACTGGTGCAACCTTAGGTTAAGAACACGCACATATTCCTGACACATAGGCTCTTTTGCTTAGCATGGCCATTTACAGTCCCACAGAGTCTATTCAGACCACATGTGTCTAAAATTTCTTCTAGAAGCATGGACAGCTGCAAAATACTTGGGGTCATTATCTGGGCTAGATTTATTAAAAAAAGACCATAAAAATATGCACAGTGAAGAATTGCTGGGCCTAATTGCCTTAAAATTATTGGCCTGGACTTCAGACTTGAGCTGTTGACCTCTGTCCTCAGTAAAATCTGTGTTGTTACAGATTGAAAAAGACCCTTCTGTAAAATGATGACTCTAAAGAACAAAATTAAACCCAAAAGGCAGCCCTGTGTAATTTCCTTACGCAGAGTCTCGCTTGTTGGCTACTTGATACACAGGTCTTTCACTGCACCGCCCTCACTGACTGCTGCCAGAGCAGCTGCCTTTGTTTGAGGAAGCAACTACAGATGCTTCCCACAGACCAGACTAGCAAAGTTATTTATCTGAGAAAATTCCCTTCTAAACTAAGGAATCTGTATAGGTGAGTTTGCAAGAGCTGATACCCACACTGTACATGTCAAGCCTATTCTGGGCGAGCCATGTCCAGTTGACTAGTCAGCCTGAACTCGTTTGATGAGCAACATCAATAACTGTGGCTTGAAAGGGTTCACCTTCTTGCTGTTATGGAGTAGGCCTCATGTACATTGCAAAGGACAGCACATCAAACAGTAGGAAGAGTTAAGAGTCTTGCATTTGGGGTTATGGATGTCGGGGACAGACTTGAGCAAGCTGTTGTTGTTCTTTGGTGTAGATGATCCTGTGAGAAAAGCATGGGACAAAGCCAATGTGTCTTGTGTGCTCTGGCTGGAAGGAGGGTCATGGCAGGCAGCTGCTGGGTGCATCTGGTGTGTCTCCAAGGTCCAGGGTTGCTAGGGCAGTGCTGAAGGCCACATTGTGTTGCTGCTGTTCTAGTTGGCCCATTAAGTTTGGCGAAGGTACAGACATAAGGTTGGAAACACAGAGTGTGCTTGATTTCCATTATGGAGTAAGTGTGTCAAAGCCATCTATGTTATTTCATCTGGAAATACATTGGGGAAAGACCCTCCCAGCTACCACTCAAACTGACAAGATCCAACACCAGACATATCAGCTCTCTGCACCTGCTTTCTCTGATAGCTCCAGGGTCAACACCTAGAGCAGATCATCTGGGAAGAGCAAATTCCCCACCTCCATCAGCCAGGAAATTTGGGGATGCAGCTGCTCTGGGGGAAAGGCAGCCCAGTATTTCACAGGGAGGCTGGCCAGTAGTAGTGATATGCTTGAGCTAAGAGGCAGTCCACAAACGTGCAGCCATGCCAGAAGTTTCAAAGCCAAATTCACTGTTGATATCCTCAAGACTGAAAGCCTGAATGTCCTGCTTTTCCTTTCTGTTTTCTTCTCCTGGAAAATGAAGGAGTTTTTATCACAGTCCACCACAACCACCACCAGGAAACACTAACATAACAAATTCTTATTAGCTTGCTTGACTATGGAAATGTTCTTGGAAAACTACATGTTCAAACCAAGGAATGTTACACACATGAAGAATGCCTCTGCCGTCATCACAAGTGGATGGCATGGGCATCCTTAATTTCCTTTCTTTTAATGCAGAACAAGTTGCCAGTTTATGTGTGAATGTCCTGGGCCATCCACAGAATGATTTCCTCATGAAGATGTTAGATTCAGAAGAAGGCCTTAATGAGGTTGGATGCTTCATATATGACATCTGTGTAGATAGGAAGGGCTAAGCTTCCTGACAGGATTGGGTGGAGCCCTAGGTTACACACCTTATAGCTTAGCTGCTACAGTGGACTGGCCATAGGACCACTGTGTAGTTAAACACAAGGCACTGTGCACATTGCCTGTGCAACAGTTAATGAAGGTTGATAATCCAAGGATATGATAATCCAAGGATAACAGAAGAACATAGCAGCCCAAGTCAAGTTGCACAGATATGCAGGAGCCGTATTCAAGCAGATCCAGAGGACCCTACAGCTTGATCTGGCCACAACTGCACAGTAAGGAGGTGCCCTACAGAGCTGAGTACTTCCAGCTTCCCATCCTTTCCCTTGCAACTGCCCATCAGGATGCCACAGGAGGTGCTCCAAGAGCTAACTAGTGTCAGGAGGACAGGAAATTGGCCTCAAGGATGCACTAGAAGTGATGTAGGGGCAACTATCAAAAAATTGTAATAGTTTTAATATTTATATTTGTTTGTATACAAATTGTTACAAAATACCGTTTTTTAAAGTAATCATACTGAGCAAGTTGAAGCCAAATCTTCCTCTGTGTGCTAGTCTTTGGTCTCTGCAGCTTTTCTTTTTATTTTCAGACAAATTTGTAGATGGTACTGACCTTTGGGATCATCTTCAAGCAAATGTAAAATGGTCCATACTGTTAAAAAAAAAAACAACCTCAAAACCCCACAAAAAATCACAAGTGAATGAACATTGTTTGACACATCATCGGGATCTTAAAGTCTATTCATAAGATTTTTATATCGTCCTGTCAAAATTTCCATTCTAAGCTATGAAAAGTGACATTTTTCCCTCTGAAAAACCCTACCCTTAATTATACTGCATTAAGTAAAATCAGCGTGAGCAGTTTTCAGTGAGTGGGAGCTGAAATGGAAGTAAGGGAGCAGGCTGAGAGCTAGAGACAGAAACACTGAGCAGCGGAGGCATGAGAAAATTAGACCAAGGCGTGCATGGCAAAGTGTATTGAAATGGCAAATGGGAATCGAGGAATTGGTAGGGTACAAGTGGGGGACAAGCAAGCAGAAATATAATAGAGAGTGTGGGTGAATATGCAAGGCAAATGGCAGAAACACAAAGCCATTTATAATAGGCAGGAGCAATTAAGCTGTGCAATTACAAAATCCTGCTGTGACTGAACTCCTATGCAATTACAGAATGGACATGTACCCCGAGTGCAGCACTTTGAAGAGGGTGGCAACAATTTCCCTCTCTTTTGTTTCCGATTCACCCCCTCACACCTCCGTCAGCAGCGGCACATGTGTTATCATTGTTTTCTGTGTGAGCAGCAGCATTGCCAGCCATGGGCCGCCACAACAGCTCAATGCCGGTGAATCAAAACCTTCCCGCCAGCAAACACAAGGCCTGAGGGGCAGCTGTAATTACTTCCTAGTCAGCAGGATGGCACTGGCAGTGGCAGCATCATATTAGTCTTAAAAGGTTTTCTTTACCAATGCTACACGGAACTTCCTTTATTATTCCATTTATTGTCAGTTTAGAAAACAGAATACATTCTTTAGTAATGTATTTAAAACAAGTGCATGACACAGTGTTACAGGAGAACAGTGGGTGTCACTGTTACGAGCAATTGGCATCTCTGCCTCTATTTAGTATGTATTTTGGAGCCCTTATTACAGGTTGTCAGGTCACCATGTTCTGAGCACATCTTGTTTGCTGAATCAATTTTTACTTCTAATTGTATAGCCTAGGCTAAGTTGAAATGTTTTCTAAATTAGATCAACACCTTCTGAATCCAAAAATCTGCAAAGAACAGCTAGCTGCAATCTTTTAGAGCTGCATTTCTAAACCTGTGGGAAAAATCCCTTCCAAACACATGAAGTCAGAGCCAATAAAGGACTAAGGCATCAGATGCAGAACTGAGACACTTAAATCCAGAGTTCTGGTCAAAACCCTACTGCTCAGCTGTTGTATAACCTTGTAGATAATTCCTCATTTGACCTGCAAGTTCTTTGTGAAATCCAGCTTTCTTGCAGCCATACAGCTACGGTTACACACACCTAAAGCAAGGCACTAAAGAGAAGCTTTTAAATTTGTTGAGAATTATCAGAGCATGAGCAACATATTCTCCAAAAGATCAGGGTTCTCAAAAGATCTAAATATGGCTACTTGGTTTTAAATAGCAGGATTTAGTATACAAGCACCATGTAGTTACAGAAGTCTGCTGGGAGGAAAAGCTTGATCCCAGTTTCCTGCTCACCTTTTGGTTTTGGTTTCTGGAGCTCAGGAGTTCCTAGGGCTGGTCCATACATCTCAGACTGAACATGCTGTCTGGCCCCATATTCGGTCAACTGCTGATGCTGAGGGCATGCATTGCCCTGGGGAAAGCATCCAGGGGCAGCTGGTCTTTGGGGCAACCAGCTGAAGCTCCCTGGTTTCCGTAGTCAGTAACAAACCTGCAGGGACAGCCACATTTGAGGCTCCACCATTGCTGGGGCGTGGGTACCTCAGTGTACTCAAGGGAGAGAATCCCAAGTGCTGTCCCAAATCCTGCACTGAGGACAGGCATTAGCTCTTTTAAAGAGGTGTATGTTGTGGTATTTTGCTACTGCTGGTGATGTCTTAGTCACCAAAATGTTTACCTGGAGAGCTAAACAAGTTGTGAGAGCTGCTTTCTGACTCTGATGCAGCAGGTGACTATTAAACGAAAAATGAAATTAGCTAGGCAGGCTGGAGGCGGGGATGTAATCACAGCTCCCTCCTCCCCCAGGAAATGCATTAATGGAGTCACGCTGTGTTTGACAATACAGTAAGTCGATGATTTTGTCACCCAAACTGGAAGAGCTTTAGCAGGAGATCTTTACCCTAGGCTGGCAGCTTATTAGGAAGAGCACTTCAGTGTGCTGGGGAAGCTGTAGATGACAAAGCACTGCAAAGAATTCTCTAATGGAGAGCAACTCACACACAATTAACTATTGAGGCAGAAGAATACACTTGACAAGAAAGAACAAAAGCACTTCTTCATTCTGGTGAGTCAGATGTTCATCTGGGTTTAATTTGGGAATCTGAGGCCTGGGATCTCCAACTGGTACCAATATACTGCATGTTTGCTCCAAGTTGTATGGGCTCCACAACTGCAGCCACATTGTGGTAGTCTTCATGGTGATCAAAGATTTATCTGGCAACTGCATATGGATCAGCCACATACTGGCTGAGTGCTTTAACCATGGGACTGTGGGGTGAAAGAGGAGTTGCTGCCTCCTCTGGCCATATTGTGTTGGAGTGTCTCTTTCTAGGAGGAAGGCTATGGGAACCCCTATCAGCTTGAGCACTGCAGACCTGCATGTGAGCTAAATGCTTAGCTACTTGGCGCAGTTACGATATAAGCATGCCACAGTCATGGCTGTTTGCAAATCTAAAGAATGCTAAATGCAAAGGTTCATGTTGATACAGACTTATGTATCAGCAAAGAAGAGTGTGTGAGGTCAGGCCTTGTCCTTTTGGATCCCATATTTGAAGACTTTGGATGACTGTATATGCCAGGTGTCAGTTGGATACCTGTTATCTCTTTGAGTGTACTGCATTCAATGTATTGTATGTATTCAGGTACATTCAATGGCTCTCCCCGGGCTGGACTCTGTTCCATTCCAAGTTACTTATCTGTAAATCTGAAGTAACTCCACTGAATCTACTTGTTAAACCTGTTTTTAAATCAGATCTGGATGACTGACTTCGGTTTTGTAACTAAGCCATAGCATGAACTATTTCTTCTGAAAATAAAAGGTAGTTTGTGTTAAGAATTCAGTTTTACTTTTTTTCCAGGTGCCTGAGACCTAGGATTTAAGAAGAAAAGGAAAAAAAAATCAACCTCTGGAACATTACATGTGACCCTTCAAGCTTTTAACATACAGTAAAAGATTTATTCTTAGTAAAGAATAGTGCATCTATTGTGACTTAGTTAAACTAATTCACAAACACTGAGCAAATCAAAGCCTGGAAAAACATCAAATAACATACCTTCTGTAAATACTAGCCCATTTTTGTCAAAGTATCATGAATATTTTGTGCACTTATTTCAATGGTGGCAAACTTTTATAGTACGTCTTGGTTGAAAAGTGAGGCAAGAATATTCACTTGTTTTGCATCAGTTATAAAGCACACTTGTGTATGATGCACAGAGATTATAGCATGAACTGAGATCAAATATCAGATTAAAATTCCTGTATTTTCTGGGGAGCACTGTATATCACATGCACTAAGCTCCACTACAGCTTTGACAAGGGGACTTACTAGGACAGAAGCCATCAGCTCTACCAGGGCAAATTCTGTGTGTGAGGACAAAAATATAAATTAATGGTAATAATTCTAAAATGTTTTTCACTTTGTTTAGTGTTCAGAGGATATGGGTGACCCAGTTTAGTGAGACAGAATTTTCGAGTCAGTTTTCTGTTGAGGAAAACTTCAGTTTTGTAAGGACTACAATACTCTATTTCACGGGAACAAAGTGCTAAAACTTTGTTATGGTTTTTCAGCTAAACCTTGTATGCAGGTTACCATCATGATCAAGGTCTTTGACAGTTCTGAGTCAGCCAGGTACAGAAGCTGGGAGGGGCGACAGCCAGGGCAGATGACCCAAGCTGTCCAAGAGATTTATTTCCTACCACAATCATCACATTCACTATAAACCAAGGAGATGGTGGGGCCTTCCCCCTCCTTTTCCTCCTTCTTCCCCTTTCTTCCCTCTTCCATGTCTGACATCTCAAGAGGGGCTTGTTTACCGTCCTACCCCTGAGGCCTACTCCCTCACAGTATCGTCTGAATATAACTCTGTGTATTTTACATTATAACCGATACTGATATTATCGTTATTTTTGTTGATATTATTGTTATTTTATTATTGTTATTTTATTAAATTTATATCTATTTTAGCCCACAAATCTCCTTTCCTTTTTCTGACGCCTCTCCCCAGGTGGGGAGAAGGCACTGGGTAATAGAGCAACTGCATAAACCACAACAATGTGTTTGAGGTTTGGGCTTTTTTTATTGTCCTGTCTAGGGTGGCCTTTTTCATCCCTTTATGTGTAGTTTGGTGCGAAATCAGCATGGGAAGGTGAACAATTTTCTGAATTTAGGACTGGAGAGATAAAGGGAAAACTCTTTTCATTATCTCTTTGGCTCTTGCAAATTGGGAATAAGTGCTCTGAAATCTGTGGAATAGCATCTGCATTACGCTGTAATCCAGACTTCTGTTTTCAAAAAGTTATTGTTAATAATAATTTAGTGGTTTAAAACTTTTTTTTCCAGAAATGTTGTATGTAATGCTTCACTGGTACTTATTTAACCTGGAAGATTTAGTACACTAGGTGCACTTTTAGACATCTCAGTTTACTTCAGGTTTTACAGTTGACAGGTTTTGTCCAAAGACAAAAAAAAAAGGAAGATTGTAACATGCCACATTGCTATCATTTAGTTCTGGCAGCTTAGAAAGAATATGAATTGGTTTATTTTGCATTTGTGTTAATTGCATGCTGTATATCAAAAAGGATTTTTGAAGTTCTAATGTGCAGTATCACTTGATTTCAAAACACATTACAGAAATAAAACACAGCTACATAGTAATTGTGATTTTATTGCTTCAATTCTCTACCACATCAGAGCATTTCAAGATTAGTCTATTGAAGATGTTTGCCTCTGAACTATCTGATTGTAAACGGTTTAAAGAGCTTCCACTTTTACCCTGAATATGTACCAGATCATATATACATTTTTCATACTCCTATTAGATACAATGATCTTAGAGGAAGGAACTTAAAATTGTGTAGGTTGTAATCTGCCTAAAGCAAAAATATTTTAGTGAGACAGTCTTGAAGTTTAAATACTTTTGTTCCTGTGGTATGAAAAATTTCAATTATGAAAAGAAATGAGTGTCTATTTCAAAAAACCTCTTATTAATAAACAACTAAATTTAAAATATTCTTTAGTCTGAAAGAAACAAACCAGTGCAAAAAGTGAGAATGGAGGCACTGGAAAACTGTTTTTGCTAAAATCATTTAGTAAGGTCATTCAAATAATAATACACTGCTCTTCTACACATCCTCTTAACTTCTTCATTATCCATCACCAGTCGTTGCTATTTATTCCAAACACATTTAGAAAAAAATCAGAAACTAGCATCCCTTCACAACCTGTTTGTGCAAAAACACATCCCTTTTGAAGAACTCAATGTCTTTTTGACCTGAATATCACCTACGACATTTGTCTTTGGGTGCTGAGAACTCATACAGCAACATACACAACTTAATAACCTGATCACCCAGGATCAGCCTCTCCTGTGGAATCAGTATTTCTGTTGTTCTGATCTGTTGTTTATTCACCTGTTTTCTGGCTCTACTATACCACGATTTCCCACCGGAAAGCATACTTAAGGATGGAAGCCTACCCTTTTGCTTGCTCAGAACTCTTCTGACTACACTGTGCAGAAGCATCATTTGATAGGCACTTACTCAAATGCAGGCAAGGCAAATTCCTCATTTTTCTCTTGTCTGCTGTATGACCTTGTCAATATGTTGTTCTCCAGGCAGGGCGCACAGAATAAGACACCTACAGAAGACCCAAGGAGGAGCCACAGCAATTTGTCTGCTCCAAATAAAAATAAAACCAACCATAGCAATACCCTTTGCAAAGTGAACCACAGCCAGACTGAGGATTCAGCTGTGAGTTTAAAACACTGTCATTCTCTGACATTATTAATTAATTTATTTTTAGTGCTGTTAAATATGTTGTACAAGGACAGCACGGCATGATGCTTTCCTGCCCGTGAGATCCTGCCTCGCTGCAAGTGCTCACACATAATTGCAGAGCACCAGTTTTAAACTGGCCCCCTCAAAATAAAGACAGGGAGCCAGGCAAAGCCAGCCTGTGTAAGAGCATGGTATTCCTTCAGGAGTGCAGCATAGATAAGTCCATATAAGACTAATTTATTGTTTGAAATTTGTCAATATTATGTCAACAATAAACTCACAATATGGTTAAAATAAAGTCTCTCTTGTTTTGGGAAGTAGACTCCTGTCTATTCCTCTTTTCTTTAGAGAAATCAGGGATGAACTTGTGGTTTTCAGAGCAAATTCAGGTTAATCTAGCTGCAGTATTTATTCATTTATGTAGAATCAGTTTTTCTAGAAAAATGTGTTACTGCCTTATGCTCCACAACACACAAATTATCAGAGGAAGACCAAAACAGCAAACCAGCCAGATGTTTTGTCAGCCCAGCAAACCTTCACAAAACAGCTTTTCATTCTGCCAACAGCAGCCATGGCTTTGGTTCCTTTCACCACCCAACCAAAACAACTCATCTTGGCAACTGTGGTTTGCTAATTAGTTTGAGTTACACGATCATAACTGAGATTTTGGCAGCCTGTTCTGGAACAGATTTATTAATGATGATCAATTATGACCAGGTGGAATTTCTGACAGATTATTTTTTTATTGTTACCTGACAATATATGGAAAGTCTTCAATTAGATAAATGCAGTTAATGAGCTGACCCTGCCATCTGCCGTCATTTCTGCTACCACTTCCACGGTTTAGTTCCTGCTCAGAGTCTCCCAGGTCAGTCCCTTTCCTTCAGCTCAGTGTGGAATGCAAACCTCTAATGAGCCAAGGCAGTATTGAGGACCTGTCATTCAAGCTGCGCCTGGTTTCATCTAGCACAACTGCTGAAAGCTTCACTTGCAAGATGGGATGGAAATGTTTTCAATAAAAATAGCACTGAACCAGAAAAGGTTCACTAAAAGAATTTGTAAAATCCATTAAGTTTCCCAGTTCTGAAGCTAAATAAATGCAGGGTTGTTTTTTTTTTCCAGACCAAAAGAACAATAACACCAAAAGAGAATGACAAATAGCAATGGTTTTAGAATTTGACATTTTAACTGTTTCTGTGTTCTTTGCAGCTCTACAGCGCCTCACAGTTTATCCTTCATACAGGGCACCACAGCTCACCAGCACTGGATGAACAAATGTAAAAGTAGAGTAGATACTTTGAAACCTAACTGCAATCTCACGATAACGAATGAAGCTGAGTGGAGAGAGGAAGTAAACCTGCAGGAGGTCAGAGCTGGGCTTGCAGCAGAAGACAACTGCCTATGAGCTCTGCCAGAGCTGTGTGGGAAGCTGCTTAGTCCTGGTCAGTTGGGGCTGCCTCTGGAAGCCCTGCTTTCCACACGTGTTAGCGCCTTCTCCCTGCTAACCCTCACACATGCCAGCCACAGATCAGCAGGCATGGCCAGTACAGGTATGACATGGGGTTGCTCTGAAAAAGGAACCTGTTGCCAAGGTGGTACTTCTTTCCTATGCATTTTGTGATTACAAGACAGCTTACAGAGAGACCAGTACAAGACAGACATGGACATACTGGAGAAAGTTCAATGAAGTGCCATGAAGATGGTGAAGAGACTGGAGCATCTCTCCTATGAGGAAGGGCTGAGAGAGCTGGGGCTGTTCAGCCTGGAGCAGAGAAGGCTTAGGGGGATCTCATCAATGTACATAAACACCTGAAGGGAGGCCACAGAGAGGACAGAGACTGGCTCTTTTCACTGCTGCCCAATGACAAGACCAGAGGCAATGGGCACAAAATGAAACACAGGAGGTTCCCTCTGACCATCAGGAAACATTTTTTGACTGTGAGTGTGACTGAGCACTGGCATAGGTTGTTCAGGAAGAGGTTGTGGAGTCTCTCCTTGGAGATATTCAAAAGCCATTTGGATACAGTCCTGGGTAACGTGCTCTAGGTGGCCCCACTTGATGGTCCAGGTGACCTACAGAGTTCCCTGCCAGCCTCAACCATTTGTGATTGTGTGAAAGGATTCTTTGTGCCTTCAGCCAGGCAGATTTGGGCATGGGGCAAAGAGGAACAGAAAGTAAATACATCTCTTAAGGAACAACACGTGAGTCCCTGACTCTCAGTGGCTAGCCTTTCCCATTCGGATACTTTTTGGGGAGTTACAGCAAGCACTGGAGGTGCTTGCGGGGTTGGCTTAATTCGTAAACATAATCCTCTCTCCAGAGTGCTACTGGCTTTTTTCTAGGTTTAAGAAACTATTTTTAATCTACACTCAACCAAGCAGTAAATTCACAATTTAGAAATGATCTTTCTCCTTTGAAGGTTTGGGATCAAGGGCCAGCTGGAGAACTTCTCTGAACACAACCAGGTCTGAGCTAACAAATCACATAGCACTGACCACAATCTTGCCTGTCTTCTTCTTTCTTCTGTCCTACACTTTCTCTGCACAGGATTGAAAAACAAATCTTCTGCAGATACAAAAAGAATAACATCATTCAAACCTACATGAACATCTGAGAAAAACACTCCCCAGCATTATCTCACAGAGGAAAAAAAAACCCAGTAAAATATGTGGTAAAAATCCAGATATTGCAGAAGTCAAAATAGGGCTTTATTAACTGAAAAACAATTTTCTCTCTTTCTCTCCCTTCCTGCTCCCCTATAGACCCTGTCTGCATGTTCAAAGTAGCAGGTTATGGCTTGCTTTGATTTTGCTTGCTTATCATCATGCAGCTCAGGTTTTACAGCTATAAAAACTTCGCTGAATTATAGCTTTAGGGGTATTGACAGGATGTGCAGAACTTGGAGAGGGGACTGCAGATGCAGGAAACCTCTCCTTGGCAACATAAAAAGCCTCTGTCCAGTGTGCAAAATCTGCCTTTGCTGCACCTAATGGGCTGAGAAGAGTGCAGCACAGTAACATGTGTTACTTCATCTCCTAATGCACTAGCTGAAAAAAAAAAAAAAAAAGCTGAGTTTATTGATGTATTTTGTTCATTGTAAAGTGCATTGTGGTCAGCGTCAGACTGTTTTATTTTCTTCAGGTGAGACTAAACTCATTAGGTATCGGCTGCTTTCACCCTACTCCTCTTGGACATGTGCCAGTTTCTAAAATCGTCGACATGAACCTTTGCATTCATTTTACTGGATGTTGCATCACATCCTTGGGTTTATCACAGCACTGTATTTACAGAAGTCAACCAAATGCCTCACAAACCAGCGCCGTGGTTAGGCCACAGGAGACTGGCTGCTCCACTCCAGACAGCACACCTGCAGCAAGCCCTGCTTGTCCAACAGATGACAAAAATGAGACTGGCACAGGAGATCAAAGCGCACAGGCAGCTGGCTCTGCCAAGCATTGTGCTTTGGATCTGCCAGAGCACATTCAGAGTGTGAGGACAAATCATTGCACACGATGCATCCCTTGAAGGGCAGCTGGCTCTAAGACACAGAGCAATGGTGTCTCAAGTCATTGTAGGTTTTAAGTGTAGATTCAGTACTTATCTGCTCCCTGGAGAGCAGCAGTTTGCTTCCCCTTAACCTGTGCTCAGCAACCCTCTTATGAAAAGAATCTACCTGGCATTATTTTTCTCTATGAAAAGAGGATTGGGCAACAAGGCAAAGGATTTCCATTTACAGGGTGTGCTGGGACTGAAATTCACTCTTTGGCAAAGCTCTTTGTCCCTGCTGCGGGACATCCCCTACACCCCACATCCTGGTTTCAGTAAATCAGTTTAATCCCTGTCCTTCAGCTGTCGCTATGTCTGTGAACATAAACTCCTACAGGTGCCCTCCAGGTAAACTTCCCCCCCAGTTTTTGTTCCAAAGGCCCTTATGATCCTCCCTCTGGCAGTGGATGCGTGCCTGTGCTGTGTCCCCTTCGGGCTGCACTTCTGAAATCTTCCCCATGGGAAAGGCTGAAGCAGCTCCTCGTTGACAGCCGTTCTTTTGAAAAGCAAGAGGAGACACTTCAAGGGAAGTCAGTGAGGTCAAGGAAAAACAGCAGCGATAGCAGTCTCAGAAATAAGCAAGAATATAATGCAGAGAATCCCTCTGCAAAATAATTTCTAAGGAAATGGAACAAATTAAAATACAATAGTGGATCTAGTACTAATAGCAAATCAATGATGTAAAACATTTCAATATATAACCAAAATTTCAACAGCTTATGAGCTATCAGAGCAGGTATTTCCTATGAAATTTGGACCTGAATTTACTCCCTAAGATACCACAATGCTAACTGCAAAATACACTATTAATTATGCACCATAGGGTAAAAAAAAAAACTTTAGCAAAACCAGGGAAATATTAAAATATTTTGCAGGGCTTTGTGATTTAGAAACTTTTTGCCCTTGCAACTCATGGCAGTCAGTTTTCTCTTTCCTCTGGCAAGTCATGGCAAAAAAGGAAAAAAACCATCCCAAAGCCTTCATGAAAGAAAAAGCCCCTGTATTTTGTCAGGACTTCCAGGTTCCCTTCTGCCCCCTTCAGCTCATCCAGCAGTTAAGCTTGTAAGAAATCATGCTACAATAGCAAAGAAATGTATTTGGCACTTCAATTGCAGCTAACAATTCAATTTCTCTCACTATTACTGTTCCTGGCTGGGTGAAAACACACTTGCGATCAATTACCCAGCCATCAAGGTTTTGCCTAAATTTTATTTGCTCTTTTTGTGTTTTCTTTTTTGTTTTGTTTTGTTTTTTACAACTGTTCACTTTCTTTTCTCTTCTTCTAACATAGTCTTCTTGAAATAAATACAAACCCAGCATCAGTCAGACAGTGTGCCCTGAACACAAGGTGTAAGCTGCGTAAGTCTGCCCAACCGTGCCTGGGAGGCTCATGTCATAGGCTCTGTCCCCACTGACGTCTGCAAAGCCATCAGCCTGTCCTCATTACAAGCAGACTGAAACAGTCTACGTTTTCCTTACTAAACGATCTAATTTAGAAAAATATTTACTGTTCTTTTCTCAGCAGCCTTATTTTTCCAGCCAGGAAGAATCATGTCATCCTGATGCTTAGTGCACACATGAGGTATGCAGCTCTAAAAATTTCATACTGCTAAGGCTTGCATATTTTAGCCATTTAATCACAGGATTTTTTTGTTAATGTTATCCAGAGTAACTAATCACCCTAGTTTCTTATATGAAATATATGTCAAAAGCTGAACTAAAAGGACAAGAAGATAAAGACAAATTAATTTGGAAAGGGCTTTCTCCTACAGAATCTGCTTCAAGGTCAGAATCTCAAGGGCTCCAGCAGCGAACATCCTTTCACACCGTTCCTGCAGATGGGGCTTTGTCCTACAGCAAGCATATGGCAGAGGGCTACCTGGATCATCAGAGCATCGGAGGGAAATCCAGCTACCAGCAGAGCTCTGGAGCAAAGAGCTGTGTCTGTCAGCACCTAGGGTTACTGATGCAATGCTGCTATATGCCTCGCTGACCACAGTTACGCTCAAAACAAGATGCTTTTTGTCATTTATACCTCAGATATTGACTCTTTTTGCTCAGTCACTGTGCTTTTTGCAGGCTCTATTGGACAATCTGTTAACAAGAAGAATGGTCAGGCAGGAGGGCAAGGTGCCACTTTCACGTGGAAGAGAAGACATACACGTAGCTACCCCCTGTTCTGTGTGAACAGGGCCAAACCTGCACTACCCTGAAACCTTTACTACCAAGGGGTAACTTCAGCTTTGTGCTTTTTTCAGGACACAGGCTATTGGCTATGATCTGACTTGAGACATCATGAAAACTGAGTTCAGTCACACTACAGAGGTATTAGCCCATCATGGGAACCAATCTGCATTACATAATTTCAAAGCTAGCCAGCTGAATTTGCAGTTGCTTCTGTAGCATCCCAGATGTATCAGCATCTCAAATGTAGTATTTGAATACAAGATTATCTCACCTGTTACACTTATGTTGACTAACACTCAAGCTATTGAGCAGTAACAGCAACTTCTTCCCATAGGTCATCCAGAAAGTGATAAAACTACGTTTATGAGTAATACATAAAATTCAAACGAGACCTTTATTTACATTAGGTTTTCAAGCACTGGGTGTTGCAACATACATAACAAAATGTCATAGTACATTTTTATAGGAAATCAGGTTGAAAAGCTGATCTACAGAATCAATTTGTCAAAACTGGCTAAGCAGAAAATGTGTCGGCTTGGTACTTTAGAGTACTCTGTCAATTTTACACTGTCTGCTATCGTTCAGAGTATTCCTGATGTCATGGTTATAAAAACAGAGCACTCCTGCAGGTTAATTTACAGTGAACTCTCCTAGTAAATTTTACATTCTTCACTTGTTCAGAAGAGCAGGTCAATACTCTCCACATTGTCTCACAAAGCAATTACAGAGCCAAATAGGGAGAAAACTAGATCCATCAGGGGATTTTTAACAGAAAGAAAACTGGATTTAGTATGACAAAGAGCCAGAACTTTAATTCCATGACAAACTGAATTATCATCTCTCATTCTGTAGAAAACAAGTTGTACTATAAAGATTAATCAAGTCCTTTTATTCCATATTAACATTATGCAGCAACCAATATGAGTGTCTAGGTAAACAGAAACTTCATGACATGTTTTGCTGCAAAGCTGACTTCAGTAATGCACGCAAATGATAAAGTCCTCAACTCTGCTCACTGCCAGAAATAAAAAAAAAAATGGCTTCGGGAACAATTAACACTGATTCATACTGTGCTCAAGCACTAGTCAACAAAATCTATTAAACTACACAGGGGTGAAAAAAAAAATCAAAGCAGCTTTGTTATCTTACTTGTGACACCTTATTTAAATCTCAGGCATTACCTCTTCATATCAGCATAAATATGTAGCCTTCTACACCTTTTACGATGTGGTTACAGACACAAAAATGTTATAGTAGAAAGCAAGAGCTAGTTCAAGGAATTTCAGACTTTGAAATCAGCAAGATACAAAGCTAAAATTCTTATGTTCCTTTTCAAGTTATGAATACTTTCACTAAAACATAAATATTTTAACATATATTAATTTTTTCTGACATTCAAAATTGTAAAGTCAATATGGCAGAATTATTGTTAAAAGCACATATTTACAAATATTCTTTTTCCATACATAAAGTATTTGGCATAATTATAACAATCTTACTGCATACACAACTGTTTGCTTCTTTTTCACATAATGGTACACTCCTTATTAAAATTTACCAGTTATGTACAAAAATACTTGAACATTTATTATAGAAAACCTCTATAACTACCATCAACAGCTTGTAACTGCTGAAGGTTTAATTGAGAGAATATAAAAAGTGGTCACTTTCTTCCAGTTAAACTATCAACAAATCAAACACAGCTAAAATCAACATGAGCTTCCCAACAAAAGAGGGAGAATATTTTTAACAGCATGATTTAAAATGCAGTTCACACACCTGTTCCCAAGCACATGTTAAACAGTCAGTAAAGAAAGAGGATTCAAAAAATACATACAGAAGGTGCTTTTCTTGCCCCTCCCTCCACATTCCTACGGCTTGGCATTAGCTTTCCAGAGCTCTTCGGATGCTGGTCACTAAAATACAACCTAAGGCCAAACACCATTCTCCTACAACAAAGGTGACGGTGATGAACGCAAGCTAAAAAGCAAATCCAAAACCTGACTCCACTGGTACGTATACATCCAAAGAGCTGTTCAGAATTTTTGCAAGGTTTTTACAGAATTATTAATGACCTTTGCAATTAGCTTTTAAAATTTATTGGTCAATATCCAGTCATTTGTATTTTTTAAAAATTGTTCGTTTAGTGTATTGCCATGGTGCCAGTCAGTACTGTTTCTTGTACACAAGTTAACTGAACAATTCATTTGTACCTATTTCACACATTGTATTTTGGGGTGAATTTTCAAAAACAGCAGAGAACCTCCACTAGCAAACTGCTAGCTTTTTTAAAAAGAACAATACCAAAACAACAACAAAAAAATTAACTGGAAGAATATAAGTAAATTGCACCTCAAAAAGAAAAAGATGTCTCAGGTACAGTAATACACTAGTAGCACAAAACCTTATCTAGATCCACCAGAATGGTGCTGTATGCTGAATGAAAGGCAGGAATTTTTCCATCTTAAAAATAACATAAACCAAGTGTGTGTTTCAAAAAATCCAAACCACATTCTTACAACAGTTCTCTGCAGTATAACTTGCATTATATATCGCTGCTTTTCCACAGACATTTGAAATGACCAACCTGTTCATTGGATAAGAGAAACAACTTTCAGCCTACTTGCAGAAACATCCTAGTCTACAGACTACTTTGTTAGAAAGCGTGCATTTATCTCTAGTAGTAAAGATCCAGTCAGTATATTCTGTATTTTGTAAGAAGCATTCAGCTAACTCAGATCTAACTCAGATGAGAATTGTAGGGTTTTAGATTTAATTTTAAAAATAAAGTACAGATAAAAGCATTTATCAGTATTCAACACCAGGAAATTAAAAAAATCCTCTCATTCATGCTTCCTATAATATCTGGCAACCTAAATTAGTAATTTCATTTCAAATGTGCAACATAATATTAATAAGCATTTCAAAAGTACTCCAAAGAAAAGGTGGGCAAAATATTAAAGTGCCTAACTAAATGTGTTTTACCATTTTTAAAAAATATTATTTCTTAAACGGTAAAGAACTGCTTGCAATTAAATATAAAAGTGGCTTCTCATAGCTGAGAGACTTTGCGGGGCAGAGGCCTGGGCCGGGGAACCTGCTCAGTCCTCCTGCTGCTGTTTTCCAGATTGTTTGGCCGGACAGGCTGTGGCTTGGGTGGCAGCGCCGGCGGGTCCGCGGCAGGTGGGATGGAGAGGCTGTGAGGTAGAGGAACAGGGCGTTTCAAAGTCCGCTCGTACACGCTGTAAGGCGGTGGGGTTTTACTTTCTTTTCTCACAGGCTCCTCAGGAACGCTGTAGCTTGGGACAGTCACTGTTGATTCGCTGCCTTGGCTTTCAAAGCCTGACGTCTCTGATGTGCTACATCGGCTGAGTGAAGAGATGCCACTGCTGTAGCTCCCCGACAGCACCGGGGAGTTGGATATGAGCCCCGAGGAATGATACTCCACTGGAGATGGTGTGAATGATTGCACAGACCCCTGCTTGAAAGAAAATGCAGAAGAATTTACCTGGAGTAAGTGAGGGAGAGAGTTTCTGTCCTCAGACTGAAAACATACAGAGATACAGCACATAGACTCTGAGGTTTGATAGAAATAAACAGTTGCATCCCTGTCCAATAATGATCAGTAAGAAACCAATAAATAGCTCATTTCTAGGGTGCCTAGATACACCTTAAACAGTGTTAATGCCAGTAATTCATCTGTGTGGATGTAAAACTGTATTTAAATGTTATCTTACTATCGTAATACCCTGGAAAAATCTGGAAGCCTTTAAAATGAACCCTCCATTTTCCCAGCTTAAGTGAAATGCAAAACCCCGTGTAGCATGTACCTAGTGGTGTCCTGCCCCCTAACGCCAAAGCACAGGCCTTGCATCCCAGCTGCTGGTATTACTTCAGTCTCTCACATTCCTAAGTAATTTTCCAAAGCTTTTCCTCTCAGTCTTAGTGCACCACCACGCAATGAAAAGTGAATTTACATCATGGCATCATTTCCAATTGTGCCATGGTACCAAGGTGGGAGGTGAAGAGCAGAGTAGATGCCAAGCCAATAGCCACTGCTGGGGCCTGCAGCTTGT
>NW_010180733.1:74647-135073 GCF_000695765.1 Mesitornis unicolor | reverse complement strand
AGCAGGAAGGCAGGAGGTGAGGCATTGCTGCTGCTGCAGACGGCATTTTGAACCATATTTACTCCACCCTTCCTTCCACTCCCCCATCTTCCTTGGACACATCATGCTGCTTGCACGAAACACAGAACACTGCCATGGGCCCTGGGGACGAGGGTCCAACGGAGGGCAGCCTCCAGCAGCCTCACAGGTCTGTGGGGGAAGATGAGGGACAGGGAGCTGAGGGCCCAAGCGGCAGCAACTGTGCTGATCAAGATTAGAAGGCAGGGACAGTAAAGCCCTGCCTAGAAAGCATTGAGCAGTCCTGTTCTAATGAAAACTGTAAAAAGCTTAGACCATTACTTTGCAAGTTGAAAAGTTTTTGCAATGTATCTAGTTTTGACTAGAAGCATGCAAGGCAATCTAGACTTAAAAGGTCTCAAGTGCAGACTAAAAAAGGGATGGAGAAATCAACATGTGACTCTCACCCCAATTATACAATCTGAAGAGAAACCAGAGTAACAATTCTTGTTAGACTGGTTGGTGCACACCTGCTCAGCTTGAGGTGTGAGTGTGAGCTGTGCAACAAAGGGCAGGGAGGGGAGAAAAAGAAGAGGAGCAGGGTTGTATAGAGCTGGCTGCACTGACTTTATGCTGCTGAGATAATCTTAGTTATCCATCTAGGACTGGATCCACAGTGCACTGAAAGTAATGGAAAAAAAATCTTCATTTATATCAATGGGTTTTGTACTAAGATGGCCTTCCCTGGCAGCACACAACAGTTGGAACAAAGGCTAAAAACTGAGCCCTATATATGGTTAGGGAAAACCTGAGCATGTTTTATTTAAAGCTGAATACATACTGAAGACATTTCAGACATTGTGAAGAGCCTGTTTAACTACTTGTTTCAGGTTCTATTTCTCTGCGTGTGAGGAGGCTGCAGCTGCACTCCTACTCTACAAGTGTCCAGAGTCAAGGTTTTCACATAAATTACACAATTGGTTCAAGTTCCAGGAGTGCTTGACACTTGGATTAAGTGACCATAGATAAGATTTAGGACCTTTGCTTTTGTCATTCTGAACAACGTGTAGCCCTTGTCTGCTTCAGTTTAGGATCTGAGCAGTGCTAAAGACATGGTTCCAGACAGCAGTGCAGACTCCGTGTACCAGTAGTGAGTAACAGTCTAGACACTAAAAGAGTCTGGAAATTCATGGATGCTCAAAATGAGATCCAGCAACTCAGAAGCATTCTGGGCCAGCATTCCTCTCCCAGGAGGCAATCCAGGCTTTGGCTGCAAAATGCTTAAATTCTGTCCAGGCCTTTAGAAGACAGTGCTAGGATGAGCTTGAAATGCCCCTAAGAATCATCAGTACCAAGTCCATTCAGAAACAAAGAAAGAGTCACTCTCTTTTGTACAACATCCTAGTAAGCAGTCAGTGTGAAACCTGGGATCGTGCTCACTTCAGCAGAAGGTATGCTATGGTAACAGGACTACAGGGCACTCTGATGGCCAGTGCAATTGCTCCCTCCTGAACCAGGACCACTGTGCTGCCAGAATTGGAAACATTACAGGTTCATGGGATGACAAATAGGAGAATGACTGTGGAGTTGTGTTTGGGGACCTCAAGGGGAAAGGAGGCATTTTAAGATGCCATTTCTTTCCTACACTGCCTTCTGTCCACTGACTCGAGTGCGCTTGATTATCCATGTAGGTGAGAAGCCTAATATTGAGACATTACAGAGACTAAAGATTAGGTTTTTTGCCTGCAGTTTTGAAAATCATCACAGCTGCTGCAATTGTTACGGCTACTTACTATTATGTTTTTTTGTACAGGCATATGATAATAAAAGGAAAACATAATATATCCCCAGATAATGTCTATGAAATACATACTGTCTGCCCGATAAAACACATAAACCTGTCCCACAAATGCGATTTACTGCAATAAGACAGTACCTTCATTGGTGATCTGCCAGTAGGAGAAGGGGAAATGGAGGCTATGTGTCTTGCTGGTGATGCTGTAAAGTCAGAAAGATTTCAGTGTACTCTTGGCATTACAATTTTCACTAAGAAATCTTTTTAAGTGGATAGGAGATCATTCAATACACAAGCATTATCCTCTCATTCCCTTTAGGTAGTGCCTGATGGCTGCAAATAGTTCTAGAGATTTTGTTTATTTTACTTTGTTCTCAGGATTATCTTGCAGTACAACCAATGAATTATAAGAAATTTCTGTATCTATCTTTTCTGACAAATCTTATACCATTGTAAAATGGTTTATAACCTTCCAAATGATAACAGGATTCAGAAAAAGTCAGTATAATAACTTTCACTCTCCTCTTTTTCTAAGAAGTAAATTAAGTATTTGTATGTCAAATAAGAAAAAAGATGCATCATGTACTTATACCAAACATCTGTCTGTAAATATACTGTAAACATGGCTGGATATACTTCGAGGCATGAGTCTATACCACAACTTCACTCCCTTGAGAACAATTATATTTATCGTATGATTTAAGCAGCCTTTCCTTTAAATGGAAATTAATCTTTTGAAAGGCAAATTGGTTACAGTAACAGAACTCATGTACTTCCATGATTGCCATGCATTTTCTGGCCAGTAAGATTCTTTGTGGTTAATGATGATTTCTGACTGCTAACTTCCAATTATCATAAGATCAAAGGATTAAATTTGATCATCCTTCCTAGTGCCAGCATGAACTGTCTGAAACTACTCGGTCATTAAGGGAAGGGGCAGAGTACTGAAAACAGAATGCTACAGAGAAAGCTAATGAGCTGAAAATATCTGTGGAGGCAGTTCTACAGCTTTCCATGTAAGTAATCAAATGATAAATTAACCTCCCCAAGAAGTTAAACATTAATCAGAGTGGAAAGAATCTAAGGCCGCAAGTAAATCACTTTTTTAATGGAGCTTAGCCTGAAATGTCCATTAACTCACCAGTCTGTGCAGGTCTTGGTGGTACAGGAGGAGATATAAGCTTTCCACTGTCTGATGTGTTTCTGGCTTCCTTCCCACTGTCCAGGCTCCAGCTACTGGGGGTGGTGTTAACAGCTGGGAGAGAATGAAAAAGCTGGCATAAGCGTCAACGTTTCTAGCTCTCCGACTTGCCTTTATCCGTGAGGGTAAAAATACACAGAGTGAAAATGTTAGACAACTTAACAAGCATGCCTGAGAAGCTCTCATGATTACATCAGCATTTGAAAAGCTCTTAAATAATGGCTGTCAATCTTCTGATTGCCTGATGTATGCATCTGGCCATCAGGTCAGTTTTGTGATTGTGGAGCAGTTGGGACCATCAACAACCGTAACAGCTGAGATAGCATTCTGGTGCACTGCAAATCCAGCCACAGAGGGAGATAAGCTTGAAACCTGGTAATATAATCAGTTTATCTTCACACCAGACTCCAATTTAAAGGTTTCTAGGCAGAGGGAAATAGACTATTCATAAGCTGTTTCCATTAACTCATCTTATATACAGAAGGGACTAGAGAAAGGAACTCGACAAATTCCAGTTGGCCTCCCTCAGAAAGCTTTCAGTGCTTGCAGTCTTTTGTTGCCTGATAAATTCAAAACTGAAAGAAGATGGAAAGAAAGGCACAAAATGCAGGGAGTAAAAATAGAAAGAAATGAAGAAGTCTGGAAAAAAATAAAATTAAATTATTGTGGACTAAGAAAGTTTATATACACTGTTTGTATCCATGGTTGAGGATCTCTTCTTGATAATGTAAATTGACTATCACCTTGACATGCATAAAATTGGCTGTTGAATTTGTCTGTGCCACGTTTACCAAATTCCATTACTTTAACTGAATGATGCCATAAGGCCTATAACAGCTTCCTTAATAGAACTGGATTATTTCATGTTATCAAAGAGCCATCAATACTGGAAAGAAGTCAAATAGACAGAAAGACAGGACATTTAACATGGACAGGACAGAAGTTAACTTAAACCCCACAATTATTCTTACATGACCTGTGAAAAAGTGGAAGAAAACCCTGCTTCACCCCACCTAACCCCAAAAAAACCTGCCACCGTAAAACCTCCCATCTTCACAGCCTCAAACCTCTTGCCTTGTCATGACAGTTTCCTTCTTGTCTGCTTATTTCACAGTTGTGAGTAGAGAACCACATGCAAGGACTCTGCTTATTTACAGAGATGAAATGAAAAGCAAAGTATTGCTGCTAACGATACCAATTATTGCTATTATAGCAACACCAAGGACTCTCACAAGTACTGCAGTCCTACTATACCAGTATATACCAGACTTAATAGAAAAAGTACAGTGCAAATAGTATTTGTTTCATATCTGTAAAGATACTGTTACAGTATAATTGCACGTTAGTTGATCCCAAAACCAGTGCACAGAATAACCTATTTTATAGATGATAATTTTTTGGTTTTATTGCCAAAATATGCAGCACATTGTTTGCTTTTTATTGTATGCTGTCACCTAGCAGTATGGTTTTGTCCTCATCCTAAAAATGACTTGGCACCAGACCTAGGTACTTCAAATGCCTGAATCTCAACAAGCCAATTTTTGATTTTAAGTCATCCAAGCAGTCAGTTCTTTGGACTGCTAAAGTCTCCAGGAGATAATATTTTATTTTAACAATTCTGTAATGTACTTGGCTGCATAGGCCAGCGGAAAGGTTTTGCCATTTCCATGTTAAATTATGTCATATGCTTTTTCAGTCCTGTGAAAAATTCCACACTTGAGCTTTCATAAAAACTTGCATAGAAAAATACTTAGAAAATCAGCTCTTACTGATTAAAATCTGATTCCTGGTCACCTCTTGTTACAGTTTATTCTTAAAATACTTATTTTTCAATACACCTATTTTACCGTATCCTTTATTTAGCGTACCACAAAGGGCAGCACATAATGAAATGATGGAGCATATTATGGATGCGGAGCACATAATGAAATCTTGGCACAGCAACTGTGCCAACAATATTAAATTTCCCTGGGTACAAAATTATGAAGGCAATATTTTGTCTATGGACATTCATAGGTTTCTCATTTACTCTAGATAAAAACAAAACAATAAAATCCCCCGACAAACCACAAATTGATCTCTTCTCTTCCATCAAAGTGTAACCAAAAGCACTGAGACTTATATTTGGTAAAGAGGACTTGCAGGTGCCAAACATCAGGACCCTGTTCTTCTCTTTAGCCTCTCTCTGCCCCAGTCTCCAGAAGTTCATCTCCAGCATTCCTCATCTCATATGTGTCTCTTGTGAAGCAGAAAGGACAGCTCTCAGACAGCTTGCTGCAACCTGCTGCTCCATCACCCCCTCCTGCAGACTTCTGAGCCTTTCTGAGTGCAACACACAGTTCAAACAAACACCATGTTCCCCCCTTTTTGGCAAAGTGTTTTGAAACTTTAGAGTGTTGGTGCAACTTAGTTAGTTAGAATGTTTTGAAACTTGGAGATGATAGTATGCACTCAAAAGAATTAGCACTCTACAAGAATATGACAGATTAATTGTATTTTCATTGTTTCCAAGATTGATCTGGTGCAACATTTCCACTCACCTTTGTCAGGGCCAGGCAGATTGGAATCACTTCGTGGCAAACCACCGTCTCCAATGTGATTAAACATCATTCTCTGTAAATTGAGAACAGCACTGTTTATGCATAGCTGCTGCTGTATTTCAGTAGCCTCTAAGAAAATAAGTATCTTTTTGTTATTATCCCAACCACGCAAGTCTACTTTGGAGGCAGAGTGATAAACATCACCTAAGAACATAAATAGTTTAAAAGAATATGTGTATACAAATAGGGAGTAGACTAATTTTCTGAAAATTGTACACACTCGAATCAAAGGGAGGATTATTATGTACTGAGTTCTGACAGTTTCCAGCTCCCTAATAAACAAAATAAGGCTCATTCCTCAAGTGGTATCTTGATAGATTACTAAACAAGTGCAAGGATAGACTTGCAACAATTTCATTGCAGAAAAAGCATCTGAACAAGGTGTAATATTTGACAATGTTCAAGTTATGGCTGTTATCTTAGAAGAACGTTGTGTACTATTTCCAACCCTGATGTTTTTGGTAGCAGCACTCTTACTTCTCTTGTGGATAAGAGCTGACCCATAAAGTGTGTTTTCCTTTCCTTTTCTGAGTATTAATTTTTTAAAAAAATCACAGTAAATTTATGAAAGAATTTAAAAATTCTACTCATTATTTCTTTTGGCAGTACTCAAATAACCTGTGGGTCACTAGTTTATCTTGATAATAGATGTAAACAGCATACTGTTAATCCCACATACTTTCCAAAGGAAATTGGAACAGATAAACTTAACTTTTTCTTCTTCCTGTTTTTTTTTGTTGTTTTGTTTTGAAGCAAGATCAGACAATCAGTGAAATCCAAGTCAAATCACATCCTATTCTTGTATCTCTTTACCGTGTTCAGGGGACCATAGAGAGCCAGCGAGGCACTACTCTGTAGTTCCACAAGATGGCAAACCCAGCTGCAAAGTAATCATTGTGGATCTCACATGTTGCAGCTTCGTGTTACACAGTGAGGAACAAATACTTGGCCAATTCAACTTGACTTAAAACATCTCATAGAGAAAATGCCTTTGTAGACTTTGACCTACACTAGGTTTGCCTCTCTATGCCGTACTGGAATCATATGGGATCAGGTAATATCTGTTTTCCTGGAGTCACCATTAAACCGGTGATGTACCTGTGTACTCAAATGTGACAGAAAATGTGATCATATGTTCCTGCCTGGTCTGGATCAAATGGTCACTGCCTAGTGAGTCTACAGTGCACTCGGATCTGGTGGGCTGCAGTCTGTTTTCTGTTGTGAAGGTAAAGAGCAAAGGCTGAAAAAGCAACTGAAATTGGAGATATAGAGACAAAAGCTGAATGAAATACAGAGAAACAAGGACACGCTAAAATAATGAAATACAAAGCCATATGGAAGAACAAGAGCAATCACAGGATGTTTAATGAGATGCAAAAAAAACCCCAATATGCGAAACCCAAAAAGTTCCATTAAGAAGAAGAACAGTGCAAAAACTAAGGCGGCTTGTTAGCCAGTCAATGACAGCAGACATTCCTCTTCAGAGTATGGGAAGAGCTGGAGAGACACTGTACAATTGCTCAGCCAGAGACCAAAAAGCAAGCACAAATGGATGCCAACTTGAAAACAGCTGTACGTAGATAACCTCGAGCATCAGTTGCAATGAGGGAAACAGATGCAGAACTGCTGTGGTCTTGTTCTATGAAGTCCATGAAACTTCCTTAAATGAGGTAGCTATGGCCTGAAAGGACTTGATTTGGACTTGAAGTGCAGGAATTTGCCTGTGCATCTCACCTTTCCCTGCTGAAAAACTATTGTGAAAATGGCATTCATTAAGCTGTAACAAAGGCATTAATAAATGTGTGGTCCTTTCCTTATTAACTTAATGTGAAGCTCCAGCCAAGACTGGTGAAGTTAACTGGTGTTAGAATAAAACCAGAAAGGACAAGGAACAGTTTGAGCACCTAAATTCTGATGAGAGCTGCAGGTATCTCTAAGATACCTCCTCACAATTGTCCTGAGGATTTCTTTTCCCTTTCTTAATCAGAAGGCAGAGGATCAGAATTTTGGTTCTGATCACAGTCCATTTTTAGTGCTGAAGGAATAGAGCACCAGAGAAAGAAATTGCACCTTTCCCCAGAAAGACAGATCCTCATTTATGGTTATGAAGGCAGAAAGAAACTGTCAGACCTTCTCCTTTGAAACATACTTCACTGTACGAGCAAGTTAATTTTCTACTTACCCTCTCTTGGGACACTGAGGGTAGAGACAGATTGGGAGATTTTCCTGCCGGGCGAGTCTCAGAGAGAGTGGAGACTGGGCCTACGAACTCCTCAGCCTCCCTTATCGATTCTCGGGTACAGTGGGGGATAGAAGTCGCATTCCACTTGGCAAAGCAAGAGTTTGCAGTCTGGGAGCAAAAATGGGATATTTTTTTCTTTGCGGCTAATCATAAAACCGCTTTATTTAAAGAGCATCTCCTGATCTTTCCTGTATGTTGGTTTGGCTCCACTACCACTGAGAAAGTGCTCAGTAGATATATCAGTAAGTAGTTCCCAAGAACTGCCCTTAAGTCTGGCTAAGCTTCAGTATACTTCTTAAGCCCTCAGGTAGCAGCATGAGGACTTAAACAAAAAAGAGGAAAAAAAAAACAACCAGAAGCCAGTTCAATAACTGAAAAAGAGAGGGACAAGAAAACAACTAAAGAAATCAACAAATCATTTCTAAAATAAAGGATCCTGGACTACCAAGTTGTTTTTCATCAGATGCAAAGTTTCTGGTCGAAATGAGCGTCGCAAGGAGGGCCTTTCACACTGTACTTAGGTTCTCTTCTTTCTCAGCTTCAGCAAGAGATGCATTGTGTGATGGCACGGATTAAAACAGCAACTGTGTTAAAGGAAAGCACTTTACGAAAGTAGGTCCATTAGGAAGAAAAGATGAAAAAAGGATTCAAAATTGGCCAGCTCACCAAGCTCATTTTGCATTTCAGATAACTCAAAAGATACAAATTTCATACAGACCTATGTAACAGTAATTTTAAGGTAAGAACTCAACTTATTTTCTCTGGAGTGACAAAATGCCTCTCTCTCTCTTCTGAAACTACATTGAAAAACAGAAATTGCCACATGGAGTGGGTTATTATCTCACAGTGGCTAGGATTAGCTATTTCAGAAGAAATAAAGGGGAGGTCAATGTGGACAACTGCCGTGATAACAGATTTTCTTTCTTTCTTCTTCCCTAGATTGAACAAATGCTGTGGTTTCACACAAGCAGACTGTGACATCTGGTAAATCTTTGCATCTCTTTCTAACTGCAGTGAGTAAATGTCAAAAAAACAGCTCTAAACCTAGACAAAGCAAGCAGAAATGTGATCAAGCACTATGTATCCTATTCACACCTCTTTCATGTAAAATATTTTAGAGTATTTGTTTATAAAAACAAACAAACAAAAACCCTTGAAAATTAATAGCAGTGAGTAGGCACTGAATCTGTTTGAAGTTCAACAAGCGTCTTTATCATCTTCTTAGCTACTTGTGTTCAGAGGACTCCCAACAAGCTTCCTACCTGCGAGGTTTCCAAAGGCGTAGGGTAGATGGCACTGCAGGGCCTCTCTCTGGGGGACAGGCAAGAGTTTTCTCGGGAATGCTTATGTTTATCAGACAACAGAGGAGAGGCTAGAATATAAATGTGTCAAGTGATTAAATTCACACAATGAAAGTCAGCCATTTCAGTTTTATGCTTTACAACAAAGAAATCCTTTGTCTCCAGTAATTTACGTTCCTCACACAATTGGCTGAATTTGATGTCTGACCAGTGATATGCAGAAATGTGTAATGTATCAAGAATAATTTAATATAGCTTACCACAGGAGGCAAGCACTGACCTCTGGCACTGGAAGGAGCAGAACTGGTCACATTAGGTGAAGCAGAATGAGTAGAACTCAGGCTTGAGGTAGATGGACTGGGCTGCATACAGAGGAGATGATGCTGTTAACACATCACACTTACTGGTTTGGAAAACAAAACAATTATAACAGGCTTCTCACTAGAACAAATAACTTGTAATTTGTTAAGACTAGTTTCTCAGTATTTCAAAATAGAAAGACAGTGTAAAGAGCATTAATGTAAGTACATGAAGATGTAGTAAAATTTCAAATAAATAGAAATGTAATTAATGTATTAAAATAATTACACCACAACTGTGACAACTGGACGGAAATGTCAGATGACTTTGCATCATAGTGCACTGCTGCTTCATACTTTTGTAAAAAATTCATGCTTTAAGTTAAAGGAGAAGAAACAGTTACATTAATTGTTCTTTCTAAGTTAAGGAGCTCAACAGCATCATTTAAAATTTGTTTTTTAAAAGAAGTATCAGATATAACTTTGAGATTTCTGAATTAAATAATAGAAACATTAATTTAGCAAAAATTCTTATAAGAAAGATACTGTTTAGTTTGAAGAATGACAATATTTTGTACCTGCATGTTAAAAACTTCATCGGAGCTTTCTGATTGCCCAGTGATATTGCTGACTTCAGCAGAAGCTTGGGAGGACAGTGATGAGGATGAATACCGATTGACAGCTGGGTAACTCAAGGGACTATTATAAGAATAATGAAATACAAAATGGTTAACACTAATTGCCAATCATAATTTTCATGTGAAAAGAGCACATGTTTATTAACCTCCACAGTTTAATTTGGATTTATTAGTTGAGAGAAAGAAGAGATACATCTCAGCTATTCATGCCTGAAGATACTTCAGGCAGACCGTACAAGGAAGCGTGCACACAATAGAAGTATTTTACGGGTCACCTCCGGTGAGTAACAAAATCTATACATTTCTAGTACATCTATCAATTTCTAGTAATTTCACTTGCCTGCGTCGTGGTATTACCCTGGCACCATCAGGGCTCATAGAAACAGGTATGGAATTTCGGCATACACGAGGACTTCCATTTGGGAAATGAACAGGGCTAGCTTGTACACAGGCAGAAAATTCCTGATGAGTTGTTAAAAAAAGATTAATTAAAATGAACACAATATCATTAAGCATTTCATAAGATATACACAGTAATATGAAGAGTTATATCTGCATTTTGGATCAGCTTCATCATTAGCATGAAAAATATTTTTAACTTTTTGCTGATGATACTTTCCCTTTAGTAAAATGTGACTTTTCTCTGCTCGGTATGGAAAGCTTATTAACATTCTCTTTGCTTTGTGGTACTGAAATGCTACAAGTTGCAATGTGGACAAACAACCAAAAGATGTCACTATTTGTTGCTTGGGAAAATTAAACAGCCCTTACTGAAGCTAAACGGTCTCCTGATTTATCCGTGCACCTGCTCACACACCTGTATTCCCAAACTTGACTTCATCACGAAGAACTGGTCCACCAGCTTTTTGTGCAACGGCCTCATGTCCTGCGGCACCACCTTCTCATGCACCGCCAAGCCAAATTCTAGAATCTGAGCCTGCAGAAGACACAAGAGGAAAGAGGAGAAAATTATTTTTTGATCCATTTTCTTCAAGCTGTCATAATCAATTAGGATACTAATTATAAAATCCAATAAAGTGCATGTTGTATTAAAATCATTTATCTAAATCCCTGACAGACCTGTAATCAAACAAGGCCTAAGACCAAAACCAGTAATACACAAGAGAATTTATGCTTCTTCTCATTTTACTGTTCAGCTTGTCCAGAGATTTGACCTATGTGAATTCAACTCTAATATAAAAACCCCTATGGATAACGTAGCGAAAAATCTGTCTAAATGGCAACTTTACAAAGGAGCAGTTCTAAACCCTAAATATAAGCTGTTTTCTACAAGAACAATTATGAAAAGCATGAAACCACAGAAATGGCCACACATTCACCAGAGACCCTGTAATATATTTTCAGTGAAGTCCATGGTTTCCTATCCTATTCCAACTCCCCAGAGACCTCGGTAAGTGATGGCTTTACTTATACTCTTGACACAAGGCATGACAATTTTAAGAATAACACTGCTAAAACTCTAATCTTGCTCAAATTTGGTCACAGGCATTTAAAATACTGAATTGGTTCCATGAGGAATCAGATAAACTCAAATTTAAAAACAAAATAGCTACACCATGCTGTAATATCTTTGGATGAGTGCTACGAGCTGACATTTTCAGGCAGCCTGTGAGCGGGCACACAGCTGCACAGCATCGCTGACCCGAGGTCAGGACTGCAGCGCATCCATCCACACACACACACACACACATACATACACACACAGACACCTGGGCCCTGCTGAATGATCCACATTTTCTGTTAAATCATCTGTGGGTGGCAGCCAGGGTTTAACCACTATCGCTTGGAATTCACATTTTTGTCACAGGAAGTTAACAACTCCTTTTTTAAATTGTAAAGGTTAGTGAGATTAACTATAGCTTGAACAACTGAAACTGCAATGTAAATTACTATAGATTATCTAAATGACATTAAAGTGAGCTCAGTGAATCTATTCTGAATTAAACTGTCTGAGGATCTGTCACTTCAGCAGATCTGACCAAAAGATACCACAATGCTGGCAAAAAATGAAATTTCCATCTTGCCAAATTCCAATACTCTGACCTCTCTATCCCAAGCTGGCAATAAAGTTTAAAATTTCAATGTGCTGCATAGAACAAAGGTCAGTAAATGTCAGTTAAAAGAGCTGAAATACTTAGTAAAATCATTTGACCAAAATAATTTTTTTCAGCATTTCCAGATGAAGACAATTCATATTTGAGGCTGGTAGGTAATTGTTTTCTAAATAAAGGAAAAAATAATAGAAAAACCATATAGTGCATAGAATACTCACCTGTTTAATTTAATCACTCGGTGTTTATTTTATTGCCTACCTACTCTGGCAATTATTATTAGATAACTTCCACTATAATAAGATGTTTTGGGTTCTTTTTCCTCTTAAGCTAAACCTTGTAGTGAAAATGTTTGGTCTGTGCTAGTGGTAAAATACACCACACAAATATTTGCTGAAGCCATCAAATGTTTCCATGAGATAATGTTTGTTTTGTAGTAGTGGTAAAATGGTTATGCAAATATTTGCATGTGATCATCACAAGACAAAAACTTGCCTCTCATTCAGCCTTTAATTTAGAATAGTTTGAAGTTATTAAGATAACGATGAAAAAAAGGACTACGTGAAAAATATTAACATGACCCAAAACCCTCCCTGTATAGGAAGTTGCTGTCTACTTGGAATCTAATTCAGAAAATACCGAAGATCACTGGGAAATTATTAACCTCTGAAATTTTGTATTTTATTTTGGGACACTTAGCTAGAACAGCTGAGCAGGCCACCCAGTCAGTCTTTTCCCCACTTTACCTGCTCAAGCATCAGCTCTCTCAAGCGTGTGATCTTCTCTCCATCCTCTGGATGGTTCAAGATGTAGTCTTTGACAAAGAATGCCTAAGCAGAATAAAAACATAAAGTATCAGAGTAAAAACACAACACTTTTTTTCAAACAAGTTTCTAGATCATATTTTTGAAACAAAGGCTCCTTTCTACTGCAACAGAGGATAATAAATGCTAAATAATTATTCACATATGCATTTGTGGAAAGTACGTGCAAATAAAATGTAGCCACTCTTGAGTGTAATTTACCAGTTCAATATCCAGGACAGATCCTGAACCAAATTTGGAAACCTGTAGTAAATATCTCTTCCACATTAATTGTGACACAGGAGGTTTCAAAGAATTACAAAGAATTAGATTTTCTGTCTTTTCATAATAGGAGCTTCATTATCCCTTAAATATAAACATTTCTTAAGAGAAGTATGGAATTGTATGCTATTTTACGTATTGGAGCTGTTACATTATCTTCTTACTCAATATAAATAATGTTTTAAAGAACTCGCAGTGACATTGATGTCAAAAAGCCACATTTTTCACTTCAGGAGCATCTGACCAACGCCTAGGTGTGTTCATGAGCTTACAAGACTTTCCACCTCATCTCCAGCGCTCAAATTGTGTCAGCTATAGTACCTCAAAATCCTTGTACCCACCAGTGATGGCCTGGACATAGCACTTTCCTGTTCATTCACAATTGCGTATTTTTTAACATGGTATCTACCCTACCCTGCAAGGGGATTATGAAAATCAATTATATTGGATTTACAACATTTCTTCACAAGATTCTGTAAAGAAAATGCCCAGCTGCTCATTTGAGAGATTTCTAGGCTGTCTCAAAAACACATTTGTAACAAAAAGCGTCTGTACGTATACCTATACATATGCATGGTTTTCTATCCATTGAGTTGAGAAGACAACAGTGGCTGCTCCGTGCTCTGTTCTCCTTTTGCACCTGTCTTAGCATTTCCATCACACACTACTTAAAAGGTTCTCCATCCGACTTTGGCTATTAAAATCTTTGCTATGCAGAATCATTAGTAAATATGGTAAAGAGTGGAGCTGGAGAAAAATATACCCCTTCCTCTAATTCAGTTCCCAAATTTCATGCTGTGACAGCCTGTAACAAGGAAGTGCTGAGACCTGTCTAGAAAATGCTGATAGTGTAATGAAGAACATTTATTTCACATGGTCCTTTCACTGCAGATAAGTTGACTTATAAGAATTCATGTTTAAATTGTTAAAAAGAAACCTTTGACATTTCCTAAAATCCCAAATCCCAAACTTCTGCCAGCTGATGTTTTTTTTCCCCTCAGCTACAAGCTTAATACTCTTTTAATATCAACGAGGTGATGTCCCACTGGTTTTGGGCTGAGATTTATGCAGATCTGTAATGAGTCAGAGATGTAATAATCTAACTTCACACAAAATCACCAGTACATTAGGAAAAAAAATAATCAGAATTTTACTAAATCCAGTAACGTCATTGAAACTGGTAGTTTCCAACATGTAATCATGAAAGTACATCTATTTTTCTAGCAGATGTAAAGGAGCCAAAAGAAATCTAAGTTATAGTACAAATTGCAGTTTGAGAAGTGTTAGTGGGCACAAACACACTCTTGAAGCAGTGTTCAGAAAAAAATTAAAAAATCAGTGGCTCAGTCTACAGCTATTTTTAGCACACAGGAAGTTGCATAATTACTATTACTTCGGTAGATTTTCCTGAAATCTGTTCCTGTACTGAATCCAGTGAAAGTGTAGCTTTAACACCTGCAGTACTGGTTTTACACTTCTTAAAGGTAGGAAGTTGCCCAAAGGAAAGGAGGATATATGTAAAGACATGGCCATGCTTACCCCAAGGCTGACTGAGTTTTGAGCTTTGTACAGAGCAGAAGGGAGAAGGAAGTGAAACAGCTAGGTGAAGAAAAGTGTTTACAGAGGCAAGAAAAAGAAGGAAAGTAGAAGATAAGAAGTGGTAAAACAGCAAGAAGACTGAAGACTGAAAAAAGGACCTGCAAAGAGAATGGAGGTTGAAGTAGGGGAAAAAAAAAAACCCAACAAATCTCACAACTAGTACTATCAATTTTTACAACACAAATTGGTGAAAAGTCCTGTTTCAGATATATAGCAAGAGAGAGAAGGAGAGAAGAGAAGGAAATCAAAACATGAAGACTGTCTAGGAGATCAAGAATTGCAATTAAGAACAATAATAAGGAGAGCGCTAGGACCTTTAACTCGTGAAGAATGGAAAGCTGTGCAGAGACACTGAGCCGGCTCTGACACTGCTAATTCAAACCAGACATAGTTCTGCCATGACTGTTTCTCAAGGGACTCCCTTCGTGGCACTTTTACTATGCTAAACAGTTTTGTCGTTGTTGCTGTTTAAAAGCAGCTGGGAGACATCAAATATGGTACTGTTTTGCTTTAGTCTCACAATTTTCATAATACTAGTTTTGATGACAGATTTTAACACTATAGAAGACTCAATTTCTTGTAGTTTAATTTAGATACAGTTTTACTAAATTTAACACTGTTGAGCGAACTCCAAATTTTGCAGCCTGTGAGACGAGTGGACAGAATGTTATTTAACTTGATATTTTCAGTGGAAAAGGAACAACCATCAGACTCAAGTATTTCCTAAGTCTATTAGGAGAAAGAAGATGATCAGACAGAGCTGAAAAAATATCCTTCCTTTCTTTTTACTGAGGTTTCAAAATTCCATAGAACTTAGTGGAAATACACCCTCCCAAACATTTAAGGTCCTCCCCTAAGGTGATTCAGAGATGGTAATAATGAGGAACAACTCTTGGGAACAAGTCCAGCATTAGATATTTCTTAATTACATGTATTATTTCTTACTAGATTTTTTCCAGAAAATAGCTTTCCTTAAAAACTTGGAGAAGAGAAAGAGAATCTAGAAGAACATGATTCTTCAAGATAATAAATTTCTTTGTCCTCAATTCATACAGAGGACATGCATATGTACCAAGAAAGAATCAGTAAGAAACTGTATTATGACTAAATTTTAATATACAGAAAATAAATTGCTTACCTCTTGGTACCTAGCAACTCCACCATTAACTGCTGCATCAATGACCCCATTTAGACACATGGTGAGAGGGTTAATATTTTGCATCTGTCGAGTTTGACACTGACTAATCAGTGTTCTCAGCTGCTGGTTCTTATTTTCTAAGACTTCAATAGCATTCTCAAGGGGACTCATTTCCACCTAAAAGGGGAGAAAGGAACATTGCAAGCATATTTAATTTTCACTTGAAAGACTTAATTATATTAAAGGTAATTTTTGATTTCTTAAAAGAAACAATGTTATTCTATGTTCTAGAGTATTGGGGTCGAAAAGTTCTTCTCACCTGGGCTTCGCTCTCTGAATGTACACTCTGAGCACAGAGAGAATTCATTTTATCATGTAATCGAGGACCAAAATAAACAACTGTCCCTCTCCTGTAGATGCACTATCTGACATTGAGAGATACTCAGTCCTTGCTGCAATCACACACTTCAGTCTGTGGTGGAACTCTAGGAATTTAGGGCTAAAGTATCCTTGAAAACTTTACCTAAATTGGGCTTGAAGTCAGGGAGAGCTTCACCCTACTTAAAGGCACATAGCAGAGCTTATGTTTGGGCAACCTAATTCCCCCACCCAAAGTGAAGTTACCAACTAGACATTACGGATGAGGAGTCTGAATGTAAGGTTTGAGCTAAGTTGATAATCAAGTTATAGTCAAGGGCAATCCTTGAGCAGGATGTGCCTGTCCTCTCTAGAGGGTGAGGAAGCTTTTCTCACAGGTAGCATGAGGTGCTGGAAAAGCAAAAAGGTAAGCAATGGGAAGAGTCCAGGCCTGCAGTTGCCATAATTTACCAGAACATACAAGCATAAATCTAAGCCATGACCTAGTACATGCCCAGGAAACGTTACTACAGTTAACTTTTGGAAATGGTGACTATAATGGTACCATAATAGTAAATAGGTAAAAAATAGTAAAAAATAGTAAATAGGATCCTCATATTAGGACTCATTAATCTAGTAAGGACTCAGTAGGAGTCAACTAACAAGATTTCTCATGTCACATTTTTTTTTATTTTTACTTAATTCCATTTTTGTTTTTCTACAGCAGAATATGAGGATGGTGAATGAATGATATTTTGTTGCTACTACAGAAGAAAAATACAATAGAGTTTTAGAGAAAATCAGTCATACAATAGTATCCTTATATTTAATGGGACTATTGTAAGGCCGGCTCTGACAGGAAGAAAAACAGTTGCAGATGTTATACTACTGGGCTCAACAACTGACCAATTATTGAGAGATCTTGATATGAGGACCACTCTTCCCAATATACTTAAAATATGCTTAAGGATTTTTCTAAAAAATATAACGACAAGGAAGGAGACGAAATTACAATGTGTCAGTAACAGATTGCCACATTACGTCCTATTCCTACAGGTTCTGCGTAGGCATGCTTCCCTGCCCATGCTGAGATCTGGGAACTTCAACCGAGCTCTAGGCACACACAGAGCTATACCCACATGGTGCTTATTATAGTACAGGACCTTGGAGAATGATTACTTTTCAAGAATACTGCAAGACATATTAAGCTATAGATATTTTAAGTATTAAATGCTAAATCATGCTGAGTTTTGAGAAAGTAATTTGCTGACATTAAATGCTGCCTTTGGCTGCCCGTTGTTGTTCTCAAATTTTTTCCTCAACTGATTAAAGGAATCATAAGGACGGTTCTTAAAATACTTTACAAATAAATTTGTTGTAGCCAGCTTGAAAACTTGCTCAAAGAATTTAGATATGGGTAATAAATCTTAAAGTAGTTCATCAAAGAATATATGGATAAGAAAGTGAATCAGCCTACAATATATATTGCAATCAGTCTACTCACTACTTCACGTTTTTCCACTTCAAACCAACGAGATATTCCAGGTAAACTCTGCACCAAGATCAGTGTGGTTCTCTCCACCCACAGACTCTGCAATATACAAAACCAATTTATTTCTCGAATTTACCTCTCTATTTTTCTTAGTTATTCCCCATTTTCTTTATGAATACATTAATTTAAGTAAGAGTATACATTTAAAATAAAAGTATTGACATCCAAATTTCTACTGAAATGCCTATCCTAGAAGCCCATGACATTCACTTTTATCCTTACTTTCCAAGACCTTCTACTAAGCAGTCATTTCTGCTGATTCTTCACTCTTAAACATAGTATTATTTTATTATACTATTTCCTTTCTGAGATAACGTCTGAGTAGAAGGAGAGTTCAGAAGCAGAACAACTTACAGACCACACAGTGACCAGCTCTCCTCTGTGAAGTCCTATTTGAGATTCCACAACGCATGGCTGATGGGATACTCAAATGTACTACGGTTAAACACTTTGTGCAAGAGGTTTGTAAAATGACAAATCAACACGTAGGACAGTGCTTACACAAAATATATATGTAAGGCTGTACTATTAAAATTACCACCCCAAGCTTTAAGTAGAGGACAAGAGTGACTTAATTTAGCTAATTTATTACCCTTATTGTTCTTTCCTCTAACTGTATAACAAAGTTATTATGTGATAACTCTCTTTGTGTGTCTTAATACTAGAATATATTTGCCATCAGGATTTAAGTGTTTCTAGTGGGTCAGAATTAAAATTACACCAGAAGACTGTAAGATGAATTTTCAGTGTGAGATTTTTATTAAGAGAAACAAAAGTCATTTACATATCAGGGAAGGAACTGTAGCTCTTCCCTAAGACAACCTCTAAGTTCAGAACATTATGCTGCAGTTTAGTCAAAACTGTCTCTCCCTTGCTCTAGGGACAGAGAACTTTTGGCAATCCTATCCATACCTCATATTATCTACTTAACAATATTTTCACATCTGACTTATAAACTTCTCTGGAGGCTGCTCTGCTGTCTCCAGTTCTGTCTTCTATATATCACTGATGCAAAAACAAATGGGTACTTTTTTCTCTACTATTCCAATATACATTAAGACCTTCTCACCTCCCATATATTTTTGTATTTTATATTTCATATTTTAATTAAAATATTAATATGAGAAGTGAAATAGTCAAACCTGAGCTACCATCTTCTCTAGAGAATTTGTTATACCACACTCAGTTGAATAACACAACTGTAGACAATGTTTCAGTAACACAACTATCGCTGATGTTACATATAAATCCATAGGTCTAGTAGCTTGGGAAAGGCCATGGTACTTTACCTTGAATTCATTTTCTTTGTCCTTAGTCCCTTTGTGAAATGGCCTGTCATATCGGAACCGCCAGATGTGATTTACTTTGTAAAAGCTCTTGATGTTATCGGGAATGCCGTCTCTCTGCAGGACTTCCTGATTTTCTGGAATTGGTGTCACTGCATAAATCTGCAAATCTGTATGTAAAGAGTTAAGGCTATCCCACTTCATTCAAATTAGCAGAGCACAATGACTCCTGAAGCATGACAGGAGAAAAACTCTTTAATAGCTGTGTATTGTGAAATGCTCAAGACTATTAATAGCTTGGGAAAGGAATCTGAGAGGTTTTTCTGATGGTTTGGGATTTCTTTGTACTGTTTTGTTTAAAATTTCACATTTATTTTTAAAAGAGAGCTAATTACATAGAGTAAAGAGCTTTAATTAAATATATTCTTACACATAATATGTCACGCCACGCTAACATTATGTTGTATTGTAAGAATTTAAATTACTGTAACTTGAACTGATACACCATTATCACAGCAGTGATAGTTCTATAAGGATTTTTGGCTAAAATAAGAATCTTAACCTGTCAAGGAATTTTTAAATAAAACCAACAATTACACACAAAAAAAATCCAAACATAATGGAGTGATTGGGACAAATTGCAGGGGAATTCTCACCTACCATTTCAGTGGAGTCACACTGTGACTGAAATTGGCTATAGGTGTACCTACATTTTTTAAAAGCATGAAAGATGTAACATACACAAGGAGTGTATGGGTTTGTGATTATGTGGATACACTGTGCTTCTGCCTGAAAGATGGTCTCATCTGGCTGATTAGCATGTTGCATAGCAATGGCATGTGGGAACTCATTCAACATTCGCTGCTGGAAGGCCTCCAGCCTTTCATAGTCATGTCCTCGGCAAACAAATTCCTTATTCTGAGCAGAATGAGAAAAAAAAAAAACAACACAAAAACAAAACCAAGAGCAAGTTATGTGAAAATAATTAGGTATCATTAGATAGATCCAAACACACACTCTTAAATATAGACTTTCTGGGCAATTTTTACATCATTTTACAAAGGAAAAAAATAAGAAACAGGAGGCAAGAATGAAAATAAGAAATTTAGAAAGAACAGGTTATTTAGAAGAAGAAAATTTTACCATATAAAGTAGTTTTATTCAAAATTCTGGAAAAATCGCATGACTATACTTAAAGCTTTAATAAAAATCTGAAGGGAGATATTTTTCTTACTGGATGAAAGTACATAACTAGCATATCAGATTCTATAAAATATGGAACAAACATATAATGCAACAGCCAGTTAAGACAATGAAATGGTCTGAAAGTCCTTTCCATGAGGAACTAGGAAACTGCTTTGAAGTTATACAATTTTGAAGAAAAGCAATGCATAAGAAAATGGTAGAATGCATTCAGATTAGCCTTATCCTTTAAATGATTATGAATTATCAGCCTGGTAAATTAAATTTATTCAGTTTTTGCAATATGAAGCCAAAGAATACTCCTGGCTCCAACATAATTTCTTTTACCTGGATGCCCACTATGAAGTTACACCATTATTTTCCTGAGATTGTACATCATCAATACAGATACAACGTACAATCAACATTAAACCTGAGATGCCTGGATTTGGATTTCTCATTGGAACTTGGCACTGGCCATGGTGTTGCTGAGGGCTTCCTGTAGCTGTGGACAGCACTTTCTGGTTTGATTCAGCAGGCTCAGATAGAACAGTTGTCTTTATAGTATCTTGACAACAGAGACAGGACACACTGAATACTGACAGCTTGGACTTTCATGGGAATTGCTACAAGAAATTAACTGCAATAGTGTTATTGTGCAACTATAAATTAAAATGTGAAAGCTTTATTCTGAAACTTTATTCTTCATTCCTTCTATTGCAGACACAGCCAGGCTGTTTAAGAGTTACAAACTGCTTTGCCATAAAAAAATTAAATCAAATGCACTAAGTTTTGAGGTGTTCCCTGTTGGTGCTGCAAGCATATGTACATTTAACTTGGAAAATACATAAATACTTCCTGGGCAGATACATAAGCAGTGAAAGACCTACAGGTCTGAAAGTACTGCACTATTGTGCAACTTTTCCCAGTACTTTTACTTAATCAGTTGATGTATTTTTAGGAATCTAAACATTAAATTCTTTTTAATTAACATTTTCAGATTGGTTTATACAGATGTTATATTCAGATGACAACTAGGTAATATGTGCCCATCAGACTCCTTTTGTGCATTGCTTTTAAAGGGAGGAGTTTCATGCTATATTTACTGTTCGGAATTTTTCATTTTCTCTGCCACAAAGGCAATGAAAAATGAGGCCTTTTAGGCTTCCATCATACAGAGGAGGTTACTTCATCCCTTATTTGAACTACTGTAGGAAGAGGAGCTTAGATTGTGACTGCAGTGGCTCCATGAATGTGATGGATTCTATTCTCTTCCCAAGGTGACAGTCAATACAGCTAAACCACTGCAGACTGTGGAAGAGGGGAACAGGGTGAACACAACTGACATTTTAAAGGGCACTTCAGTAACTTCACAATCCAAGATTAATGTTCAAGGGTAACTTTATGTATCTTGTCAGCTTTAGTACATGGATAATCAATGAAACTCAGCATATTGAATTTCTAAGTAATTTTTAAAAACCTGGAACTTGGGAATTAATTACTTAAATGCTAAATTAGCTGATGTCCCACTGCCAAGGGACACCTCTTCTGACAGTGTGCTGAGTGACCACCAGCAGAAGCAGAACAGGATAAATGGAACAAACTACCCTGAAAAGATGTTGGTTTGTGGAACTGTATAGGTGCATGTTTTCCAACATGAACATGAATATTAAGTTTATGTGGGACTCTGGAAGCCTACCATCTGTCTTTCCATTAGACAGGACCATTTCTTAATCCTAAAAACATGAGGATATTTCATTAATTACCACAAAGATCTCATATGATAAGAACCTGTATGATCAAATTCTCACATAAAGAAAGTGATTATGAATTACAGCCTGACTTTCAGAATTACTCTGTTATATTTATTTTCAATTCACTTACTCTCAAGAAGAATGGGAACTTTTTCCCATAAAATCCAACTCTGAAAAATTCTGGCTCCAAACGCTGTTGATCCATAATTTTATCATACAAAGATGCTTCCATCATCTAGTTGAGATTGATAAGAAATGCAATTAGTCTTCTTTGAAAGAAAAAACATTTACATTAACCTATCACAAAAGGGAGTCATTCAGCATACTGCTCTGGAGTACTGGAATCACAGTACCCCTCTGAGCAACAATAAGGACATCTAGAAGACTCTGAATTAATCAGATTAAATAATTATAGCTCTTAATGGTAATTCTTGTGAAGCTTCCAAGAATTAAAAAAAAAAGCTTTTAAATATGAAGTACCTATATTAAAGGCGTAAAATATTAATGACAACATGAACAGCTTTTTAATGAAAAATAGAAGTAATAGAAACACACTTTGAAACATATGACCCCAGTAATCTGCTAATCATCCAAACACAGGGCAGTAATGTGGTTAGTTTAGTCAGCGAAGTTCAATTTCCATATTCAAAAGAGTAGTGTCCAAATCATACCAGAGTCCAGTGATTTAAGTGTCTAATGTGAGTTCCTTTAAAAATCTCACAATAGCAATTAACATCATTTTTGATCAATACATCTTGCTTTTATTTCACTCAAAACACTGACACAAAATGATCTTAATGTCAAAGTCCCCTTCTAATGATATTTAAGCAAAGCATTCTCTGTTTCCCATTATTAGCCCTATTTTAAGTAATGCAGATAGCTATTTAACATGTATATGATATCAATAGCTGCCTAGTTATATTGCTGTGAGAAGCCCCCGCACCTCCATTTTTGGATTAACACAGGTAGCACAGATATAGTAGAAAGATATTTTCTGATTCAAACACAAAACACATCAAATACAATTGATTAAATATGCATAAGCTAATTATTTTATTCACATGATGATAGTCAGTTTGCTTTTGCTGATGGGATTCTGCCATTGGGATATAGAAATATATAGGGAATAAGCAGATCACTGGGAGTACTGCCACATTGCTCTGTGCTGAAAATTTTGGATAATACTGTTAAGCAGCTCTTGATTAAGTATACTTCAGGCAGGCCTAGCAGCAAGCATCCTACACATACAGAAAATTTTAAAAGGATCATGTAATATAAAATTGAATCTATCAGACGCAGATAAGAAAGGGAAGACAGAATAATCTGTAAAACACAGTATCAGAAAGAATCAAGAAAGAAACAATGGTTAGAGTTCTAAGAAAAATGAGAGGGAAAGCAGGAAGACTGTGTCAGGAAAGATTCATTTTGGCTATATGATAGCAGATTTAAAGCAGTAAATAAAAAAAAAATATTGCTAAGGTATATGTTGCTTGTTGCAAGCTGTTTTGTCGCAAAGACAACTGCAAAGACATGTTGCTGCTCCTAGCAAAGGACTGTACATAGAGCACATTCTCTGGCTAAAATACAGGAAACCAATTAAAGTAAATTTGTAAAGTTATTTTTCTGCATAAACGTGCCCACAAAAGTGATGCTGTACAGGTACAAACATTGCAAGATCATTTATTTTCCCACTTCTCTTCAAAAAGCTCACACTCCTTTATTATAATTTTTATTGTAGGAAAAAACCCCACAAGCTAAAAAATAAAGTTTGCAAACCAAACCTAAGGACTGTTCTATGGAAAATTTAATTTTCTAAGTAATGTTTTATAACCCAAACTAAAAAGCTTTTGGATCTCTGATTCATGAAAGGTATTCAGGTACATTACCCTCATCTTGCTGAGGTTTCTGTAGTCATAGTAGCTCTCATACTGTTCTGCAATTTTCCTGCATAAAATAATGCCATTTTCCCAACACTGCAAGCAAATAAAAGATGTTCAGTAATTTCAAAGCAACTGTCAGGCAATTTGTGATTTATTAGTGGTCTGTTCTTTCTATACTAAGTCATACTTCCAGTAACTGAAAATACTTGAACATATTGTCCACTAGACATACTGATAGCTGCTGAGTAATACTGAAGAATACTTTGAAGAACTGGAAATATATTTAGAGACTTATTAAAAAATTATTTTTACAGGGCTATCACTGCACAAGATACAAGTCATTGCAAGAGTGATACTCTTTTTATACTACACATGAGATTAATTCAACGCAGTATAATTTCCACATTTTAAAATTTTATTCTTAACATATCCTCCTTAATTTTTGTGGACTGGAAAATATTTTATTTCACCATGTAATTTAAACTCTGTAAGTTGATTACAGAATTTAAAAAAAATTCTATCAACATCAGTTTGATTACATTTGCAAGGCTTACATGGATATTACACTAACTGCACAAAACTGAAATGAATTGCTTGTTTATAAGCACGACAAATCATCACACAAAGGATACATAAAATTTTAGGCTACAGGATAATTTTTCTTGCTTAATTCAGAATCAGCATTCTCAGTGATGATAACGAACTGTGATCCCCCAAACCCATTCTTTTTTAGAGATTCTGCAATTGCTATTCTAAAAGACACAACATCATTTAGAAGGCTTAAACATAGTCCTTATAACCCAGAGCCCTGAATTTTTTTCCTCGCTTGGTCACCAAGTGGATTTCGTAAGCTCATTTTTATATTTATATGGCTCATTTTCACCGCTTTTAAAATGGGGAGAAATTATACTGTCTTTTATGAAGTGCTTTGACAGTTTCAAAGCAAATTGCTACACAAGTGCAAACTATTCTCACATGTAAGTGTTGGATTTCTAGGATACAAAGACAGGATTAGAAGAAACCTACGACATCGTTAAGTAACTGCTTAATCAGGCAATGACAAACACTTGCCCTCTACATGAGAAAAGACTGCAACGCTGGAAGTAATGTCCTAAAATGAATAAACTATCCATTCCAGATCTGCTCAGTAAAATAGGACTATTATACCTTTCCTCTATCAAAGTTTTGAATGATGGTCAGATGGAGACACTCTTTACGTTGCCACTCTGTTTGCATGGGGTAGTTTAGAAATTCTCTCAGTGGCCGATCGGACCACTCCAACAGCTCATCGTACAGCAGGAGCGTGTAGGCAGCCTCTAAAAGACAAATTGCAGCATGGTACTTATGAACACCAAACAAATAAAACTGCCAAACAAGTACATAGAAATGCAAATGTTCCTGATGAGATGCACCTTTAAATCGGTAACTGATTTATTTCAAGTATAAGACAGATGGTAGAGCTGGTTTTGGACAGATAATAAATTCAGATTACAATTTTCACATGCTATTTAAAGTGGAGTCACTGGGACAGTTTTCCTGGAGTCTGAAAATACAAAGGGGACAGAGAAATTAAGAAACAATTTTCTGCTTAGCCCATCTTCCCTAATGCTAAGGAGAAACTCCTAATGGCTCTGCTGTCTGAGCAAGGGAACAAGGGCCAGAGAATGAGGAACATCAGTAGAGAAAAAGAAAAGAAGGTAGACAGAACTGTGGACACAGATCCGGGCTGGGAGTGAAATGGAGAGGCAGACGTGTGCTTAACAGACTCCATTCTTTCAATAACAGAAATAAATCCCCCATAGCTGAGCCTTAAGACACTATCATAACAAATAATTTAGAAGTGCGCACATTTCTTTATTTATTTTTAGGTTTGGAAGCAATCAAACCTATTGCTGCTCTCTGGTCAGAGAATTGTGTAGTAATCTTTAGATCATGGAATAAAAGTTATCTGGGAATATCAAAATTATAATAATTATTTTTACTTTGATTTAAAGAATTCCTCAGAAACAATAACTAAAACTAATATGAAATGAATCTCTGTATTGCGAAGTCAGACTTTGGCCAATTACGAAACACCAGAATTACTACTGCTTATGACAATTTAATTTGGCTAACTGTGCATATGCATTATTGTTTTCCAAGTTAGTGTTCACAGTCTATTTTCCCACTCACAGGACCACTATGCATGAGTGAGGTCCACAAAAATGAGGTCCACAAAAATGGACCCTGTTCTGGAGATGTACTGCACTGGAGAAAGAAGTTGCCAACTGGACTTACTTTACTGCAGGTTTTATAGGTTGTATGTAAGGCAAAAAATAACTATGAAGTACTAAAGTATTTTTTATGCTAAGATAAGTTTGCTGTAGTCAACCATATCCTACTTCTGGTTCTGCCATATGAGTTCCCATAAGGCGGGTAACTTAAACCAAACTGTACAGTTTTTTCTAACAGTAGTGTTCCTCTTATGAGTCCAGCTTAACCTGTGGCTGGAAAACCATCACTGCAGCAGATGTTTGTGGGAGAGTGTGCTTTGAATCCCAGTGTTGTAAAAATGCTAAATATGGCGCAAAAAAAATTCCATGAAGTTGTTAACAATAAATCACTCAAAATCATAAGGAAGCAAAAGATAGCACAGCATAAATACATTCAGGATAGCTCACTATGACTTTTCCTTTCTAACTTGGCATGTAAGTTCTTCATTTTAACAGATTTTTGTCTGCCATACCAATTTTTTTGTTAAGTTATCATAAATGTATATAGGATGTTTCTAAAATAAGAATGGTCATACTGGACTAAAGGTCTAAAGGGGCCTTCTACCCAGCATCCTATGTCTGGCAGTGGTCAGCATAACAAATAACACATTGGTGCCTTTGGGAGAGGTCTGTAACTATTGGCTGTGCAACAAAACACCCAAGAGAGAGAAATTGCGTTGACTCACAACATGGGAAATTCAATTTATACAGGAGCGATTCAAAAAAATAAACATTTCTAAGATGGATAGATACAAAGACAATCTCATTACACTTCTCAGGTGACTGAGGAGGTACAAGAGGAACCAGCACATTTCTGTGCTTCAGCCTCAAGAGAGTTATATTTATAGCTGTAACTGAGTGCTGAATAAAGAAAGATTTGAAGCTAAGTTTTATATTAAAAAGGACTTTTTTTTTTGCAGAGTATTAATAGAAAGTGTCCTGTAAATCATACTATGAAAGGAAAGAAAAATTACTTTAAGGGTAAGCTGGCTTCATCCCTAGAATGAAAATACGCAGTTTGAGAACTGATGGTGCAACATGTAGGAATGCCACTGAAGTAGAAAACTTCTTTTCCTACTCCCATGCACTTCACCTGATTTACAAAAGGTTTGTGTGTTGTCACTGATTGATAAGGCAAGAGAATGGACTACATAAGCCTGATTTCTACTGGAAAGACTGCCTCTACCCCAATGTCATGGGTGTGAGACAATCCTTCCTTAAGGCTCTTATGACAAAAAAAAAAAAATCAGTTGTGAAATCTATCATGGCAAAGAATGCAAAAATCACACATGTTAATAATAAATACAAAGGAAGAAATACAACAAAGTCCTGAAGACAAATTTTGAGTAACATACTATTTAAGAACAGACAGCAAAATAATTACAAAAAATTAGGTTCATATCACTGCTGAGGGTAAACTGGACATGTATTAGCAGCCAATGTGTAAAAGAAGCTTAACATTGTTTAAAGAGTTACTAAGATGTGTTATGTAAAATTGGGAAATGAACAGTTTGGCACAAAAGCCAGCTGTGGCAAAAACTCTCTTGTGACTCTGTAGTGCCAGATCACATGAGGAAAAGAAAATCTCTCCTTAATATACCCTGCTATCTAGTCTACACTCTAAACTCATGAACTGCAAAGGGACTATGGAAATTCCAAGTGAAGGATCTTTCCTATGGATAGCAGAAAAGCATAAGGAAATTTGCTGTGGCAGTAGGTATCTGTAGCCTGTTTACTAGTGACACCAGCCAACTAATCTGCTTCTAAGATGGAAGAAATTCTGGAGATATTCTGAACACATGGAGTTGCAATTGCAAACACTGGGGGAAAGACAGAGGTATTACAAGGTCAGTTAAATATTTTGGCAACGAAAGATTGTTTAATTTAAAGAGCTACTAATTTTATCTTCTCAGCAATTATTGATGGCATGTAGTTACCCAAATGAAGTGCACTTTATGTAGTATAAACAACAACCACGCACATTATCATCTTATTTCTTCATTTAAGAGATAATGGCTAGCCCAGACACTAAATTCTCATTGAGAAATCCCGCACAATAGCACTGTGGTATGTGAAGATTCAGAAAGACATAAGTAAAGTACTATACTTGTTACAGGTTTTAGGGACTCTCTCTCGTCATTAGCAACTGATATGGGTCTTCCTTCCTTTTCTTTTATTAACCTAAAAGTTGGGTTCTAAAACACAATGGTGTACAAACATCAAAGCAAACAGTTAACAAGCAGCACTACAAAAAGAGTTTATAGGCTCAGATACTACTAAATGGACTCCTAAAAGCTTCCTCTGTACTTTAATCCTTTTGGGTGAAAAATGGTCATATTGCACATTTATAACCAGTGTGTATCAATAGTAGTCATTTACATGGAACATGGCACAGCAAGTAGTAGAGCTGTGGGGCTGAAAACAAAGCCATATTTTGAGAGAGTGATTAATTACACAAGGAAACTCAGCTGCTGCCTGTGTCAGTATGTTCTGCACTGAAGATGCAGCTTACAGGTTTGCAAAAGATTGCAAATCATGGAACAGTCCTAAATAAATTTTTCTGGTATGTACTCAATTACCTGTGAAGTTTTGTGCTTTCAGATGTAGGTCGTACAGCTTATGAATATAGCGAATATACATTTCTTCCTTGTTCAGTTCAGTCTTGTAAAAATTCTGGAATAAAATTGAATTTTGTAGTGAAATATAGTAGAAATATATGATAAGTTGTTATAAACAAAAGACTTCAAACATAATGCTCTAGAAATACATGCATAGATTTGAAAGTTTCACATGTACAAAGTCACTACACAGAACTGCAGTAATATAGTAAGAAATAAATAGAATACTAAATTTTCAGTAGACAAGTCAGCATGCTCCTGAATGTTTTTTTATTTAAATTCTCATAGAATGTAAGACAAAGAACCTGACAGAACTTAAATCTGACATTCTTTCTTTAAAAATACTAATTCATCCAAGAAGGGCACTCATATATCCTTAGGCCGTTTCACATCTTGCTGAAAGCTGTAGGTTGATTTTAAAATATTGACAACACTCTCACTTTTGTATTCCTATTTTAACAGAGTATCTACTGTGTAGTTTGTCTACTTTTCCTTCTGTCATAGCAAAATTCCAGAAGGACTTTGGTAGCTTTATGTAGAACTATTCAGTATTGTAAACAGCATGATACTGAACAAAAAACTTGATTTCTTCAGCCCTAACTGATACTGAGAACTGGTAACTGATGTACAGACATTGCATTGCATGGTTGAAATACACAAAGTTGCACTCTACAGTGATATCCAGGAGAAAATTTCTAGAAGTGGCTAAAGATTTCTGGATGTATAACTGCTATTTGTTGTTACATGCATAAAATATGGAAAGAAACAACATATCTCTTAGTTTAAAACATTCATGATTTGACACTATACATTCCTCTAATTACTTGTTACATGAAACATCTTTTGAGATGACAACCAATCCATCGATCATATGGACAAGGAAATGTCTTAAAATTTGTGTGGTAATTCTGTACTTGAAATTTCCTTCTCAAAATTTAGCATTCATAGTTTCTCTGGTGTGCAAATAGTATTAAAATCTGTCTGAAAATTATTAGGATATGAAATCCCCTTAGCCTGTACAAGTCATTGAAAATCCCATTAAAAAGTATTATGGTGTTTTGGGGTTTTCAAATATTTGAATTTTCTTTTTGTTCAAATCTTAGATGATTTGCTAATAATAGCTTAAAACTACTTAGTGATAGGATGAAAATAATCCAGGTGCTTTATAGAATTCAGATCATACCAGATATTATAACAGAAAGCCAGCTGCTCTACAGCTACGTAGTAAACATCATGCCTATTTAGAGAGCACTATTTTTCTACTGAATAAATCCTTTATTTTATGTATAACTGCTACTTAGAAGTGATACCAAATTGTTTCACTGACGTCAAAAATGCAGAATTACAAGTCAGCTTATTCTGTTTTTCTCCCCTGGCTAAAAATATAGCTTTCCAAAACATTCACCATGAAAATGGAAACTTTCCAAGGTTAATGGAAGTCAACAAACTTGTCAGTGAAAACTGGCCTAGAACCAAAATGTATCTTGTAAAGAAAAATTAAATCTTTTTCATATTATGAATTTATACTGTTGGTTTGTTATAATGTTGATAACATGACAAGGGGTGGTCTTGAGCAGCATTTCTGGCTCTTCTGTTGGGAAGAGAATAGATAACCTGTAGGTATCCCGTATTATATGTCACAAGAACCAACTTGCATCAGTTATTGGGGAAGAAAAGAAACAGGAGAAATTACGGAATTTTTGTTGGGTTTGGGGAACAGGGAAAGGCTTGTTTCTTTCTGTGAACTTAAGAGACCTATGAAACTTGGAAAATACTTTCTGAAGTTTATCCAGTAGGAAGAGACTGAAGACTGAATAAAGCAATATTAGAGATCTCTCAGATCCCGACTATAAAATGCCAAGGAAGACTAACTACCCACTGTATTAATTTCACCCTGAAAAAAAATCAGTGACCCTAAGTGCAGTATTATTCAGTCAACTTCCACTCAAACTGCACTGCGAAGCAAGGTATCTTCTATTCGTAGGTATGTGGCTGTATACTAGAAAATGCTCAAATGAAATAAAAAAGGGAAAGAAAAAGTAGTATACAAACCAAAAGGCTAACAGTGCAGCCAATCTTTTTGCCATCCACTTCTCCCATTTTCATGCAGTCCCTAAAATAGAAAGTAATGAAAGACAAAAGGAACTACATTTATTCTCTTATAAAGAAGCACATCTCAGAAAACAGACATATTTGGCTGAGCAAGCTGACTGAAATGATGCAACCTAAAGGCATTTGGGTGAACAGCTGACCCAGGTGTGTAAGGGATTTCATGCTTCCTTTCCTAGGACATGGAATACCTCAGTTGTCAAGTAAATTAGGGTTTTTTCTGTCTCTGTCACTGATTTGCTAGGTTACTGCTGGAGATCATTTGGTTTCTTCAAACCTTGTGCTCAAATCTTGCCAGCATGGCTGCCAGAAGAGGCAGTCCCGCTCCTCTCATTCCCAGTCCTGCACTGCCATCTGCACAAACCTCAGGAGGAGATACAAGTTAGGCAGCTTCCTTTGCTGGGTTAGTTTTAGCCCACATCAGTCAGATCACCAAAGTGCAGCTCTAACACTTGTGCTGGCACAAGGAAGAGGCTGATATGAATGAGGGAATGAGCAGGGATGAGTCTGCTTCCTTCAGAGACCATGTACGTCTAAATTGGTCATGGAATTACAGCATTAGTTCGTCATCTGTGAAAAAACAGAATGACACTGACCTTCTCTGTTAAAATGCTGCAAGATCCACCAAATTTTCCTCAGTACCACTTTACAATCAGTATCATTTATTGTTTGCAAGGGGGTGGCAACAGATCTGATCCCCAAGTCAAAAGTTAAAATGGAATCATAGAGTTTGATTCTCACAAAGGGAAAAATAGTGTCAGTATAACCATACTGGATTAAAAAAATAACAGGCAGACATCACTGTGCAGTCAATAAAAGAAATTTAACATAATTTTAAAACATTCCTGCATACATGAGCTACATAATCATCCCAAATACTCTCATAACCACCAGTATTCACAATTGTTTTGAAAGATGTTGGATTGAGAGCCCTAAAGGTCGTAATCCAACCAATCCCTGAAGAGGAATAGTATTGACAGGCTCCTAGAAATTAAGAGTTCAGTCTCTTTGTTAACAAAATAGTTTTCCTTTCAAACTATCAGTGGGATAGCAAGTGGACTTCCAGGTCTTACCATGTGTCCTCCATGGAATTGGGGGAAAAACTAACACTTAAGCTCTACAAAGCGCTACAACTGATGGCAATAAGGAGGATTAAGCTGAAATCTGAAGTTTCTACAGAGACTTCACAAGTGACTGAGAAAATCCCTTTTAGTCTCCTATTCCTAAAAGGGAGTATACATTTCTTATTTCCCTCTCCTTTGTTCATGTGGTACAGTCAGATGCAAGCTGCTGATCCAGAGATCGTATCTTCGTATACATACTTACTGTGCTGGCTGACACTACAAACTAAGCATGATTGACACAGTGATACGAATTTTACATATTCTGTAAAACAACTGTCAGGTGATTAGTATTGAGCTCTGTGTCTTCAGACAGGCTTGACTCACTAACCTACTACCAAAAGTTCCTGTATTTCTTGATAGGAAACTCATGCTTGCCACTGGATTTTCATACCACGGGGAGGGTAGTTGGTTGGTTTGAGAGGTTGGTTTGTCTCATTTTCCTGTTGACTCCAGAGCTGTTCTCAGAGATCCACAGCATGTACAGTTGATGTGTCCATGTGCAGTGACCATTTGTGCAAGATCACCATATTTGCCTCCTAATATTTTGAAGATGACAACCCTATTTATAAATTGTGATAATCACCCACCTGTAGTCCAGTAACCTCTCCATGAGGCGAGTCACAGTGGCAATTAACGAAACGCCACTTTCTCTCCATGTTTCCCGCTCAATTTTCTTCAGCAGACTGGAAAAAAAGAAGTCAGAACAATTTCACCATTTATTTTTAACTGTCACTATGACAACCACTCTGCATTTACCAGCACCATAATACCTTAGCAACATCTTTGATAGCTAAGTTTTCTTTTACAAACACCCTCTCCCAAGAAGCACAATTTGCAAACAATGTCTTACCTAGGATAAGGACCAAAAAGTGGAATTCTAGTCCAGGAAGCATTGACAAAACAAATGATTTTTATATTAGCTGCATCAGGTTAATATATACCAAATACCTAATTTTCAGAATATATTGATATCCCAAAGACTTAACAGAACTCTTACATAAAATTTATATATTAATTTCATGCTGATAGATAGAAAATGGGGAGTTAAAAGATGAACCTAGAAAAGAATATTTATCAACATCATATACTTTCTCAATCAGATCTCAGCTTTTTTAACAATTATTTTTCCTCCTCTCTAATATTTCAGTACGCATGAAATCTAAGAATGGGGAAGGGATTTTAATGATTCCCCTCTCTTCACTTAATATTTCCTTCTGAGAACATACTATCATGCACATGTAAAATTCCATTACCTTAAATTGTCATAAGACTCTTTATTAAAAACTGTTGTGTTAAGCTCTTACACTGATGAAAATGAAGATTACATTTGAAGTGAAAATATTTTGAAATGCTGTTTTAAGTGAAGCTGTCAGTAAAACTATATTTAATATTTTTTTCTGTTACAGGCCTCTGATTTTCACTGCTTAGGTCTATCAAATATTAATCATTTGGGCATGAATTTCCAACATTTCCTCTCCAAGAATGAACAAGGAAATATTTATGTACAGAGTTATGTTACTTTTACACTTTGGTGCAGGACCTCAGATGAATGACAAGCCCATGGAGATATTTTAGCAGTCTCCCTGAAAATGCACTCAGGTATGGTTTACTTAGAAGTCTCTGAAAACTGTCACATCCGTATACTCAGAGATTTTTAGAGATCTGTTAATAGCAGCTCCAAACCTTCTGTCTGCAGTGGGCAAGCTGTCAGCTCCACTGACCTTCATCTATACTGAGCATGTTCAGTCCCATAAAACTCCTACGTCCAAATTCTACCAAACATATAACAGCGCCCAATAACTCCTACATGCCAACTGCACTAGCTATACACTCCAGCTCTGTTCAGCTCCTTACATACAGAGGGATGTCACAGATGCAATTCTCCACACTAATTCAACCTAAATGAAGCTGTGCTCTGCTGGAAGCAAGGAGGAAGCATTGATCTTCATTCTGCACCCTTTTATCGATCTTAGACTCATTTCTTCTTTTTAGGAGGCAATCAGATGTCTTTCCCTCACATTCAGAGACTGGCTACCTGTCATAGCTAGCAAAGATAGGTGACAAGGCCATCCTTAACCAGAAGAGGCTGAAACACTAATCTAGCATCTCTGCTTTCCATACAGAATACAAAGGCTAACTTAATTCACTTTTAAACCCCGTTCAATGTAAGTTTGTGTCTAACAAAAATAAGAGTAAAGCCTGCTACATTATTAAGCACTGCACTGATTTTACCTTTCTGTTGCCTTTCAACTCTGTGTTAAACAGGAACATTTCAATCTAAATTCAATAATTATCTGCAGTTCCTGTAGAAAAACAGCAGAAGTCTGACTTCTCTTTTGAAACAGATGGTTTTCATCTGTATTTGAATTATGCTAGTTCTTTATAAATGTATTGGCACATTCATTATAAATATACAATTTCTTCAAATAGGTTGTGTAGATACATTCAAAGTACTTATTCAAACTGACATCAACATTGTCAGGTGAACAATTTTATGACTTGCTTTCTGATGCATGCTTCCCCATCTCCACCATATATCGTTCACCACAATGCACAGAATAAACACTCAGAATGAAGGAGTTACTCAAATATACCCCTTGGCTTCCTCATGGCTATACCTAGATTTAATTAAATTCCTGTTACTTACAGGTCTCAAAGCACAGCCAAGATGCTACATTCCACAAAGCACTAAGGGGGATAAAGAGCACAGGGAAACAATGAAAATGCTTCTGCCTTATCCATGCTAATATAGCGTAACATCTGGGCTCACCTGAACAGTCGTGCATTTGTTTTTTTGCAGTATTTTGTTTTGGTTTGGCTTTTAGGGGGTATGTTTGGGTTTCTTCATTTTGGTTTGGTTTTGTTGTTTTGTGGGGTTTTATGTTTGCTTTGTTTTGTTTTAATCTTGGGTTCCCAAGAATAAGAGAGTGGAGTGGGGACCCAAAGGATCAGAGTTCTCCGGGGATGAACACCAGGCTTAGAACCATGTTCAGGCTAGCTCAATCATGTAGTAAGTGGATTTTATATGCCTAAGCCACAGAGTTATTCAGACCATTAACTCACAGGCATCTAATCCTAGAGGTGTCTTAAAACATCTGGATGTCTATTTTGGAGCACAAAGTCCTCCAGATACTTCACTAGACCCAGACGTTCCCTCATCTAGTCAGATGCGTCAAAGTCAAACTTGCTGCAAAAGTTCATAGATCAGTGAGGAGCTACCCAAACCCCAGTAAAATATTCAGAAGGGCTCTGAAAGGCTTAGTCCAGTCAGAGTCTAATGGACAGGGCAGTGCTGAATTCAGTCATGCAATTGCAGGAAGAAATTAAGAAAACTGAAGACAGCACAGGGGAGGTAGCAGTCATTGTTTTTTACATAAATAGCTCTATGGCTAGAGAAATCACCCACAAACTGGCAGAGCTCAGTATTAAATGCCTGCTCAGCTTGAATGTTAGCTCCAATTTCTTCAAAGAGAAGCCTCATTGTCAGGCCCCCAGTGGAGCTCACTAGCCCAAGCTTCGATAATGTGGCCACCTAACCTCCAAATCTGAAATAGCTTTGGTTAGGCCAAACTGGAATACAGCTACAAAAGTAATGAACTGGCAGCATCCATCGGATTCAGAACAAAAGAGCTACTCGAGTATGTCCCTTGGCTTCCATTTAATAAAGTGAAATCATTCTTTTCCCTGTGCTAATTAACTCTGGAATTCAATTGCAGTGTTACAGTGTAAATGTAGATCAGGACACTTTTCATACCACAGTTACACTGGGTACCAAGCATCTAGTTTCTCTCGATAGCAAAACATTCACTACTCCATGCTTTGCAGCTCTTCAAATGACATCAGGAGCTAATCACTGAGTGGTCACATTCAAGTACTTAGAAAAACATTGATCAAAACTAACACCAGTCTTCCCCTTACTTTCACTGTGTCTTTTGATTTGATAAAGATAATTCCATTATAAGCAGCGAATTCTAAGCACATCATATTTTAGATATGCTCAGAGATACTTATAATTTTTCTTTGAAAACAGAAGACGTTCAAAGGAAAGATGCAGTGATTGCGTCTAGAAAAAAAGCAGTTAACGTGAAAGTTGGGAGATTTAAATTCATTTTCTGATTCAGACAAAATAAACAAAAACCATGATGAAACCTGCAAGTGTCACACCCACTGCAGTTACTAAACTGTATCCAAAGTAGGTATGTGCATCCCCTTGGCACTCAGCTGTACCTATCAAAACCAACCATGCCGATTCTTTAGAAAGATCAGGTAATATTGCAGCATTTGCTTTCATTAAAGACTACAAAACCACTGCTTGCTACAAAACTATCTTACCATTCCACAGTCCTTGGGTACACACCACATCTCTGCCACTTCAGCATAAACAACTCTGCTTTCTTCCACTCTAAGACACTCTAATATTGCTTATTTTAAATAACTCATGGGATAAATAAAAAAAATCTCAGGCTAACTGACTCCTTCCCTTACATTCAGCTCCCTATACTGTCCACCTGATTTTAATAATTTTCCTTCATATACCCTGGAACACTATGTCATCCTCCATTTTACATTAGTATCTTCTGCAAGCTCTCCTCCTGAGAGATGTTAATGTATGGAGTCAAATCAAACTCAGATGAAAAACTGATGATAAATAATATTTTTTCTTAAGCTGGAAGTGAACTTGAGCAGTTACTTGAAATTTCCCAAAGAGTTTAGTTTTAGCTTCTATTATACCAGAACAGAAACAAGTAAACTGATGCTGTGAGACATTTTGCAATTTAAATTACCATGACTATGTCTTCAGCATTTAGATTTATAAAAGGCTCTCACCATTTTTCACTGTATCTTGTTTAACATCCCCCAGTTTAAATCTAACTCAAAACCATAAAAAAATCAGCAACTATATTTCATACCAATATGCTTTCCTATAGAATTTTAAATTATTTCAGCAAGCCATCCTGATGTATTCTGCACAAGAGAATGCATTTAGACTTCATTTTATAATTAGAGATTTTCTCCTAATGACTTAATTTTGAAGTTATAATACTGTGTTACTAAAATATTGAAATCATCTTACCTTTTATTATCTTTACTCAGATAAAAAAAAATCATGAATAATTACAAGAAAGGTCAGCTTTAGCATACTGTACTTTTGTTTACCATTATTCATCCATTTCCATAATATTCTGCCTAATCTCTCTAACCACTTTTCCTTCTGTAAATGATAAATATTTAGGAACTTTATTTCTTTCAACTCAATGCAATTACAGATTACTATACATTTGCTATTCACAGACACTGAGATCAGCATGTTATTTAAGCAAAGACAACAGAGCTAAAATTAATACTTAAGGAAGAAGGAATGGTTAAGAAGCCATACAAACAGAAAAAGATCATGTGTTTAATAGTAGTGAAGAATACACAGCTTGGAATCCTGAAGAGGAACAACACATCTCCTGCTAAACACACCAGAAATTATTGAAATCTTCCACTTAGGTGGAATTGAGTTCTGAGGAACAACAGAGAGAGGGTTCAGTTAGTTATTTTCTATCCGTACTCTGTGACAATCATTTATTTCAGTCAGTGGGAAAACTTAAGGGCAACCTTTGGGACTTCAGCATTATTATTAGCTTTTCCTATTTGATTTCAGTGATATGTCATTTATTAAAATATACTAAAAGCTTAACAAATTATTTATAAAATAAAATCATAGGAGATAATCTTATCAGAATAAATAAAATTATATAAATTAACCAAGAAATCAACAAGTGACACTGCACAGATGAGTACAAGTTTCTGGCAATAGAAAATTACTTACTAAACAGCTTTTCGATGAATTATCACGCTTTGTTTTCAAAATGCTCCATTTGAGCTCTGCCTGCACCCTATGCAATTATGAAACATTTCTTGCTTTTCTGATTTTAAAATTAGTAGGTAAAGAAAAATGTTCTGATAGAACAGATTTAGCCTTTCCCAGTTATAGCTGCATGCAAGAAGTACAGCCAGACTTTACAGATGCCATACAAAAGAAGAAAAGAAAAAAATGAGATTCACAACTCTCAGCATTACTTCTCTACAATGACATTAGCTTCTGATAAAACCAATGGAACTCAAGGAATTAATGTAAGATAAACATATTACTCACATACTGTTGAAGAGCTCTCGGTATGTTTCGTCACCTTTACCTTCCGACATTAGGCTGTCCAGTTTGTCAATCAGTTTTGCTTCCACCTGCAACATATAAGTGTGGTGTAAACAGCTTCTTTTTCCTTTAATGAAAGTAAAGGAAATTGAGAAAAGGTTTGTTTTTAAGTAAGGGAATTTGCTAAATGCATATCTTAGAATTATTCGTTACTCATGTAAATCTGATGAGAAATCACTTCATCTCTTTGAAGCTGTTATGATTCCCAAGATTTGTGGGGTTTTCTTTTTCTGGTGGGCTTTTTTTTTTTTTTTTTGAGGGAGGGAGCTAATTTAAATTGAGCGATGTGACTTTAAAACTACAGGCTGAGTAGCATTTGCTGCTGCTAAGGCAGCTATCTATTTATGGAGTCAGACAAAAATCACACAGCCCAAATAAACTGCCTGAATTCTCACTGCAGGGCTGTAAGCACAAGCCATTTTCTTAGACTTCAATAAAAATCTAATCTTTTCTGACCTGCACTCCACTCTTTATAAATTAATTGTCATTAATGTCTTACTGTTCAGAACACTTGGGGGCTCAGACTTACTTTTCCAACCTTCCTTACCTGCCAGTGTATTTGGCTAGAAATCCAGTTTGCTGGATTTACGCATTAGCTGTCAAAGAAACTTACAGGACGTATCTGGTGGCTAATGAGTCCTTCAATGCATATTTTAAAGGGTATTGATTATAAAAAATATAGAGAGGTGAGGCTACACTGTGTGTTAATATTTCAAACCTCCTTCTTAGCAGTAATATGTTAGCAACCATAAATCTAGAGGAGAAACCAAGCTGTTGTCAAGGTATTTTATTAAAGAATAAATCTATTACAATTTACATTTAAACCCAAGCTGAAAACACAGAGAAGCAGAAGAAGTGGATTTTTTTCCTTCTCCCTCCTTGTTAACATTTCTATGGTGATTTTTAACAATAAACTTATATACTGATAGTGAAAAGCTACCTACTTACTTCACATGCACTCCTCCGTTCTTAATAGTTTGTTTTGTGTTTCAGATACAGCTCCCACCCTAGGCATTATGACTGCCTGGGAGTAATTCAGATACTTCTGTTTTCCTTCATTTGCAGCAGCAGGAAGGAGGGCACTGAGAAATGGTTTGAAGCAGTCTGAAGGAACTGAGTGGGAGCTGCAGGAGCAGATGGCACACTTGGCCATTCCTTCCTAGCCTGTTAAGAAGATGTTTGAGCATCAAGAATGCTTGGATCCTTGCAGAAGAACATTCCTCAGAAGGACCATCTGATCTTTTTTCATACTAACCGTAAGGGAAGCTAGTTGACTCCTCTTTAACCAATAGTCTGTACTGCTGTAAAGCAGAGATGAAAAACACCACAACAAAATCAGCCTTGTTGGAGACAACTCAAGTTTTGCTCTTCACTTCAGCAGACCATGGATTTTATCCCTTGTCGTACATTACTAACATGATAGCATCAATTGGAAAATCTTACTACCTCTGCAGAGAGTAAAAAGAGGAAACCCTCGTAATCCTTCTCCAACAAGTATAATGTTGTGGCTACCTTCTCCATCCTGAACCATCAGTGTCTGGGACCAGTTCACTCTGAAGTTCTTGAATTTCAGGCCTGTTTTATAAACAACTTCCCATGCAGTACCTGCTTAAAGTTGCCACTTCGCCTTTGCTCCCAGTCCATCATGTCGTGGAAAATGGGAATCATTACATTCCTCAGGTCTGGCTGAGGGATCAAGGTCACTTCCAGGAAAGGGCCAATCAATGCTGGAATAAAGTGAAGCTTGTGTTCCCCTAAAATGAAAATGAACATGAACTTGAAAGTGAATTGGGTGTCCTGTGAGCTAGCAAGCAATTCAAATATTATCGGAAGAATTAAAAAATAGCACTCTAAATGTCTATAGATTTTTTTATCTCATGTCCATCACAGCATGGGCTATTTCTTAAGCCCAAAACATGCAGAGAAAAGCTGTAGACAATAGAAGAATATAAGACCAACACAATTTATCAGATTTTATTGTGCAATGGTAAGTTCAGAAGTGACAGCGGCTTATCTGTATCCCAAGTTAGTCTTCTAGAAGGAGAACAAAGAGAGACAAAGCACTCTCTGGGCATTTCACTTATTTTTCACAAGAATGGTTTGGTCTCTAAGCTCTACAGTCTGGCATTTACAAAATGGTTCACTGTCGGGTATTCCACGCTCATCAAAAAGAGGTAAGTACTTCGCTTTTTACCTATCCTTAGTTTTGTGAGTACAGAAATGGAAATATATGTTTTGACTGTAGGAAAGGGAAGATGTGACTCAGCTGTTCTCAAAACAACTCGCTTTAAAAACAGTGCTAAAAATCTGCCATTAACTCGCCATATTCTGCTTAGCAGAAGCTACAAAACTAAGTTCTTGTCAGGAAAGGTAGAAATGGCATACAGTAAAGACTGACCATTTAGTTTCAGTTTTCCAGGAGTAAGACTTCTGACATCTTCAGAATAGGGGGATTATGAATCACAATGCACTGTCTTTCCAAGCTGGGAATTAATTTCTGTCCCAGCCTACCTCTTGATATTCCAGTGGGCAGTCACCCCTGCCTGCTGCTCTGTTTGCTGTCTGTGTTTGTTCAAAGGAAAACCAAAATTCCCTCTGCTGGAAACATCTTGGGATGCATATCCATAAGAAAGCAAGGTGACTGTACAAGGATCAAGGCTTATGATGAATCTTACTGCTAAGAGAGCTGTAAAATGCTGACTAGCGTAACACCAATTACATAAAATATCCTCACTACAGTATTTAATTGGACACATTTCCAGATGAACTCCATACTGTACACTGCAGAACTCATCCCTATTGAAAGGCATCATGATTCTAACCTTGCCCACATACTGGTTTCTGTTCAGCAGAAAACAACGTGAGCAGGGAGATGATGCACGCTAAGGTCTCATCCTAGCGTGCATGAAGGAGATGGGACTCAGGAGTGGACCCCTGATATACCAGTTCAGGAATACCCATGATGTAGCCAAATAATTTAGAGGGATGCCTTAGATTGAGTGAGCAATACTAAATACTGTAAATAAGTAAAATATGCTGCACAACAGATGTTAACAAGATATGAATAAGCAAACATTTCTTATTTTGAACATTTCTCTTTCTAGTAGACCATGAGAATGACCAGTGTTTTACAACTACATGTCTTGCTGGGGAAAAGATTTACAGAATTGAGATGACAGTACCTCAGTAACCACCGATGGTCTTCATATCTTTAATGAAATGAACCAGTGAATAATTGAAGTGTAAAGATGACAAATGCAGCGTCCAAATCTTCTACTCAGTTTTGATTTTGTTCCCAAAAAACATTTAACTGCATTTCTCTGAGGCTCATACTTTCATTTGACAGTTATTGCTTATAAATATAAAAATGTTACTAAGTTTATATCCAAGCATGTATTTTTTCGTGTTGTCCGACGTGTCCTTTATACATCAGTCATTGATTTGTTTATGTCTTTATATTTTAGTGCAACCAGGACTCAGGGGAAGATTTGATGCAAATCCAACATCTCAAGAGAGCTTCAGAGTTAAGATATATGTCTGCTCCTTAAACTGTTTGGCAACAGAACTAAAATTGTGAATATAAAAATATTTCCAGGCATCATAATTCTGCCCCAAAAGAGCTGTACTTTCTTTTCTAATTTTCTCTGATGGTATTCTTTCAGTTCTCTTTGAAGAAATAGGGATAGGTCAGATACAGTATCAAGGCATAGAAAGCGGAGTTTAGGTATAAAAGAGAACAACAAATGGCAGTTTTCCTAAACTTGAATCAAGAGTTCATGTGAACTTAATTATCAACAACTCCTCTATCACTAGCAAGTGAATTTAACAGGTGAAGAAATAATAAATTTTTTTCATTTTATGAGCTGATGATGATGTGTTTAATTACTTACCTAAATTTTGCCACATGCTGAAGATTTCACATCCCATTGTTACCCGCATGTCACCATATCTGCATTGTATTAAAAAATAAAGCAAAACAGTGAAAAATCATTTAAGAAAATCAAGTTCATATGCCATTCTGTGGCCTTGTTAAATGAAATGTCTCATTTGTGGTCCATAACAAGCTACTTTAAAAGTAGCAAGTTTTTGCACTTTCCATTGCAGTCAGCTAAAATCGGCTTCCTAAACCTAGGTTTACTGCAATATTGTCAAAATCATAGAACCATGGAATGGTTTGGGTTGGAAGGGACCTTAAAGACCATCCAGTCCAACCCCCCTGCCATGGGCAGAGACACCTCCCAGGCGTCTCAGGTTGTCCAAAGCGCCTTCCAACCTGGCCTTGAACACTTCCAGGGAGGGGGCATCCACAGCTTCCCTGGGCAACCTGTGCCAGTGTCTCACCACCCTCACAGGAAAGAATTTCTTCCTAATATCTAGTTTAAATCGACCCTCTTCCAGTTTAAAGCCATTCCCCCTTGTTCTGTCACTACCTACCCTTGTAAAAAGTTCCTCCCCAGTATCAGTTCTTTCTAAATGCTATACATCAGTAACACAGCTGTGAAGCAAAAGCTATTTTGTGCAGTAATATGCTGTAGTTCCCTCTCTAAGAACAAATAGTTTTGCTCTAGCTTAAGGAAATACAATTCATACAGACAACAGTGCTGTGCCTGGCAGAAACACTTGAACCAGTCTTAGTCAACTTATGCATAAACTGGAAACTAATATTGGCACTGCTACAACATGGCTATTTTGCTGCCAATATCTGAACCAATTTGGGTACTTCTACGAAAACTGTTATCAGCTCTGACAACTTATACAAAAGGCCAGAATAAATTCTCATTCTATCCAGTGGAAATACTGTTACTGTTACCATTTCGGTAGGCCTTTATGCAACGTTCCATGCCTTGCATTTCGAGAAGTGTTTGTTCTATTACAGTTTTCTAGAAGCTAACTGCAGTACTTACTTTTCTAAAACTTTTTTCTTCTTGGAAGGTGTAAACATCTCCAGTTGCAGACATAGCTGGTTTATAAAAATGACAGCAAGAAAAAAGTAGGAATCCCATATCTACAATAAGCATATGGCATTTGGTTATTTCATTTTCTCAGTATCATCATTTTATGACCGCTCAAGATGCAAATTTTCAAATCACATCACTTGTTTCACTCTCAACTAATAAATTACTCAAACTGTTTTGGACTAAATTTCTTTGCATCCAAATATACTTTTCAGCAACCCCAAAATGTTCAGCAGATATACATCTATTTTACATATTCTACATCTTTTAAATGTAAAGGTTTCTGAGTTGCAGATAATTTTTTTCATCCCTCCAAATCAGAAAACTTTACCTTCTAAATATGGGAACATTTTTTGGTATATTTAAATAGAAAACTACAAAAAATTAGTTTCTATAATAAAAAAAATCACTACACAAAAATCCTGAATAAGTAGTCAAACACAGAGACTGAAATAACAAAAAGAAAAATATGAAGGAATTAAAAAAAATGCACAGTATACCTGGTTTTTAAGACAGTCCTATATTTAAGAAGCAAATTAACCTCTGAGCACTTGAAATTGCTGATTTAGTATATGATCTAACTGTTTAGATGCTGGAGCTAAGTTTAATAACAAACAATCAAGCCACAGGATGATGATTTTGCAGCTATTGCATCTATCTTATGTTAGATACATTTACTCTACCTTGTAATCAAAGTTTTCATTTAAGAAGTTTTTGCGGAGGGCATCTGAAAGGTACAAGACTGTAGTAATGATCACACTGGGAAGAAAAGAATGAAAAAGACAGTAGTTTTTCATTAAGTGGAAATTCATATTTAATACTCAGAGCCAGACAATTTTCCAATGAAAAAATAGCATATACAGTGGCATTAAATTTTAATTTAATTACATTTTAAACATATACAAATATCTGACTACTAACAGCCCCTATTAACAGAAAACATACATATTAACAAAAAAAAATAGATATGATGTAAGAATGTGTGCTGGAAAATGATGTTCTGTATAGAAGGATATAAGTGATCAAAAAGACAAACCATAGATTTTGTTCTGCAAATAATGCTGATATCAGGCTTATTAATACACAGTTTGTCCTACTAGAACTAATATATACAGTTGAGCAATTTGTTTTCACCTTTCTTGGTACTGAAAACATGTGTGTAGAGATTATAAATATAAAATATCTAGTAATTACCAATATGGAACACTGACAGCGCTATGGAAAAAGAGTCTTATTAATGACAACAGATAAATGGAAAACTGCATGAGCTCTGCAAGAAAGATCTGCTTCTAAAGATCTCTATTCTGTATTTTGCAAACAGTTGTACATTGCCCTCCCTTGACACCTGCCTGAATTATATTTATCTATCTTAGGTAAATATGTACGACCAAAATCCTTTCACAGTGATTGTCACCACAGGTCAATGACAGCCTTTTTCATTGTACCAACCAAGTCTGGTAATCTGCAGAAGCAGAATATCCTTAAAGATTATTTGAATATAATTCATTTCAATGAGTCAACCCTTAAGCTAACCTCTGCAGCACTTATGTCTTTCAACACATTTAGTCAAACCAAAAATCTATATAAACCATTAAATTCTTGTTGAAAGTAGGCAGTAGTGGATGCTTACAGAGGAGGAAAGAAGACAAACACAGAATGATCTTTTCACTGTTACACTCATGTATTTTATAACAATCAACTGTTTCAAGACCTTCTAAGAAAAAGGTTATACCTACATATTTCATTTAATTACCATCTATCGACTATTAATGAATCTAGTACTTCTTTGAACATGGTTCTTCATCTGTATGCTATTATAATGATAAAATTTGTTTCCCTTTCCATACTTTGGATTTCATTTTTTACTACTTTTGCAATGCATTAAAGACAAAATATATTTTATTAAATAATAACAATATAATAACAGCAACATATATATTTTAAGAGTATAGTATTTTTCATCTTCGCAACACTGAAGAATTATACCTTCATGAACCCGCCTAGGAGAGAAATTGTATTTTTCTGCTGGTCCTTTTGACAGATTTTAAGTTTATAACTACAAAATGGCTATGTTTCGTTTAGCTTATTACTAGTTCAAATGTTTGCTTCCATTTCTCTACTTTTAAAATGACTGTCCCTGCCAAACTTTACCTTGTGATTCAATGTGTCTGAACACCTGTAACAGCCCAGTCTGAGACTGCTTTTAGAACTTGAGTCTCAAGTTTCATTCATTCCTAGTTCCATTGCTCAAATGTCATTTTTATACATATTAATTCCTCAACAATTATGCTGAAGCTTTTTTATCCCAGTAGTGTTCCATGTTTAGCACTCATCTGTAGAGTTTACCACACTTTTTCACCAACTGGGAGTTACAGTGTGTGCACAGCACTTTCTGTTGCAGCACAGAAGACAAAGTGAAACGTTAACAAACTGTAATATAAGCAAAGCTAAGAATCAACCCATGGATAAGGAAAAAAGAGTCCCATCATTCTTGTTACTGTTCATGATTTAATTTACAGCCCATCTGTTTCACAAAATTGAAGTAGTTTGCGTATCTCAGGAAGATGTTCTGATAGAAAAGGTCAGTTCATCAGAACTATTGCTACATGAAATTTCAAGTTAAGTCCAAAGTAATAAAACCCTGTAAAAGTGTATGCAAGAGAAAATTCCAGAAGATCAAGAAAGAATTGCACCATATTGCCATGTTTACATTACATAGTTCTATTTATGTCTGAGACAATTCCTTTCCTGCCACATTCCTCCCATGGCAGGTGAAAATGAAGAGCAAGATCTGCTTCAGTTCTTAGGAGAAGAAAATTAGACAAGAAATCTTAAATGCGATTTTAAAAATATTTTTCTTTCAGAATTTTCCTGAGATAATACAATAACTGCAATGCAAGTATTTCTTCCTATAGGCAACATAGCTCAGTTTTTATTTATTTGGTAAGCCAAAGGTCTGATATGGATTAGTTGATAAAATGTGGGTCTGTAGAGTGAAAGTATATATGCTGTAGATAAAAAAAATTCAAAACTGAACTTAGAAAGGTGAAGCCATTGTCTTTGACCAACAAACTCTTATTCTGAATCCACAAGAGAAACTAAAACCAGGTAAGATAGAAAACACTGGGGTTCTCTTTATAATGTAGGCTCCACAATAAAAGCAAAAATGCACAAAGCAGAGACAGCAGTCAGAGGGCAGATGGACATCTGTCTGATCCCGTACAATATTCACATCCCATTTGCTTCCTAGCCAACAACAACAACATTTATTTAAAATCCATCTGAGAATCAAACTAGAAAACATTGAGTTTGTGACAAGACTTGCTTTTCATCCTCTCACCACCTGCCACAAATTTGTTCAGAACCATTGACAGGAGAAAAACCTCTGCTTTTAGCTACTACATTATTCTGGGCTCAGACACAGAATGCTAACCCAAGGTTCCACCAGGGCATTTTTGAGAGAGTTGCTTTTCTATCAAATTTTACCAGCAAACCCTTCCATAATAATCCAGAGCAGCCCCTAGAAGTTCAACAACTGGTTTATTGCCTGGACTGTGCCCTGACAACCTGGCCTGGGCAGCCAATGGTAGAAAATGAAAGCTTTCTTTTTTCCATTCTGATATGGGACAAATATACATCATCACCTTCTCATTTCATCCATTGCTATTTCAGAGTGAAATTTTCCTGAGTACAGAGGTGTTTGAACAGAAAAAAAAAAGTTTCTTTCATTTTATTTCAGAAATGAAATAATCCTATAGTCACATATATGTGTATATATCTATTGTTATATGTATACAAACTTATCCATACATGCAAACTTATGTATATACATGCTTTTTGTGACAGACTGAAAGTCGAGTTCAGTTGTTAGCAACATTTTGTATTACATAAAAGCAAGAACGTTGTTAGCAACACTATGTATTACATAAAAGAAAGAATTTTTGTTCATTGTAGGAGTCTCAGACTCCCACACCATGGGAGCTAACAGGATTCTTCAAAGCAGCCATAATGATGAAACTAATGCTAATTTGATGTATTCCTTTACTGTGTATTCAGTATGAGTTACTTTTTAAGAAATAATATGTCTTTCAGTCATTACTGAATTAGATAACTGAAAGGATTCTCTGTTTAAAGTCCTCATGCCCAACTGTAAATAGATACATTTGGAATTTTAGTATAAGTAACACACTACAGTAAATCTTGTTTTACAGATCAATTATTTTACTATAAATAATAATATTCATACATCCGTTTTGTATGCTTATAAAATTCAAATTGAGAATTGTATGATCTAGCATCCCTACCATTCAACAAAATGCTGAAAGGATATACAGTTAATCATACAGAGATCATTAGAATTAAAGCTTCTTGCATACCGAGAGCAGTAGAAAATTAGTTCACTGTTCAACAGTATGTAGGCACAGTATGTTATAAATCTCAAACCTTTGCTCAGCAAGGGATAGAAACTCACTTTGCTCTCCAACAGCCTCCTCAGTTGTTAACAAAACAAGACATACCTGGGGTTCAGCTGAGTTTGTTAAATGCTCTCAAAAGACATCAGCCAATTAAAGCATTAGATAAATTATTCTTTTCCTAGCCTTAGGGTAACTTAAGCAAGTGACCATTACATGGTGATTTCCAGTTGAGAGAGACATTATGAAGGTGTTATCCAGAAGCTTCAGTTTTAGTCTGGCATATTTTATTATAGAATTTTGGATTCCTCTCTGGCGCTAGGCAACTGATTCAGACATCTCCCTATATTATCTGGTGTTCATCTGCAGTTACAAATAGAAGCTTTACTTAGAGGGCCAGCAAGCTATCTTGCTGCCTAGTTGATGTAGAAATTAAGTCTATCCCTGTAATGAAAGAAATCAAAACTATATTTCTCTATACCATGTATAAAAACCATATTTTGTCACTCAGTAGTAACATCCACGTTAGAAATATTAGATAACCATAGGTAATTATTTTGCTTTGCTGAATGTACACCGATTAGCTCACTACAGATATTACATGGTTATGCAGTTTTAGACAGTGTTAATTTCTATCTCATTGCTCAACTGCTAGAAGCTAATAAATATTAAGGATTTTTTTGCATGTTCTTCTCTTTCCATCATAGCACACAATTCTAAAAAGATCTATTTCTGTGATTCAGTGCTAAGTCTGCCTTTTTAAATGTTACTTTATTTCTCAAATTTTGGAAGTCACTTGGTAGTTTTATAACACTAGCCATTAATACTTTTTCATGTTGGGCATCCAGACATTCAGGATTATGGATCATGCATCATCATGAAGTATCTTTATTTCTGGATAGTTACAGCCTTGTCTTCTTGAGTTCAGAGTATCTTCTGGGGTTTTTTTTAACCCAGACAGCATCCAAGTATCAGATGCTACATACCTACTGAAAACACTGCAACAAGAAAGAAAAAAAACACCACATACACAAAAAAAAGAAGCCGGGGGCAGCAGTATTTTTATATATAAATATATATTGAAAGAATTATGGCATTTTAAGACCTAAAAGTCTTTCAGGTAATTGAAGTTCTCCATATATAAATAATAAGAAAAAAAGACTTTTGCCTTCTTCCCCTCAGGAAAAGCTTATTACCCGATTACATCCTTCCTGGGACTCACTTCTTCCCTAGGCTCAGACAGTCTAAATCTCTCCTCCTGTAAATATCAGACAGTTTGAATTTTTATATCACCCTAGGGACAGGGGAGAGAAAAGACAGTGCTGCTGGTGATGTGACTGCAGTGATGGGTGAAGCTCCCAAGGCACACAGCCTTCAGATTAGCTACCTTTTCTCAGGCTGAAGCCCAGACAGCCAAGAAGGCAGCCACCTGAGACAGGAAATATGGCAGTCATTTTATTCCTGGGAAGCAGGAGTTAGAAAAGATCCAGTCTGATAATGGATGACTTGATTATGCTCTTAAAAAGATGGGCTAGACCTTCTAGTCTTTCCTTTTAGGCATGAACAGAGAAGCAAGGAGTTCAAGAGGTTTCACCTTCAGTCTTGAAGAGTCTTAGATCATCAGAAGTGCTCTGGCCCATCAGGTGAAACTCAGGGAGAACAGCTCACAGCCACTTCTGTCTGTGGGGTAGGAGTGCCTTAACTTCTCATCCTCCCTCTGGGCGCTTCTCTTTGCATTTAAAGATTTTGGGTTGGTACAATTCTAGCAAAGCTACTAGTCTGTGGCTTTCTGCTTTTGAACACCCTGAGGAAGCTGGAGGAAGCCAGCCACTGCAATGGCAGTGGGGTACACAAGTGAAAGGAAGGAGCTCCTGTTCAGAAACAGCTCCAGAAGAACTACTGCTCTGCAGCTGAAGAAAGAACAGAAGTGGATTTTCCTTCCTGCTGCCTCAAAAAGGAACAGACACAAAGCCATAGATATGTAATATAGGAACCATGAGCCTTCAGTTCACAGCAGACACACCTGGCCAATCTCCTGTTTGATGGCAAACCAACATTTCCTCCACAAAGGAACAAATGCCTAGTAAAGCAGTTATTGAATGCTGAATTGGTAAAGATGTGTTTACATCCCATTTGCCAAGAGTAATGCTTGTGCAATTGTGTGTTATCAGGTTCAGTTAGCTGATGTGATTGGCTTCTCATGGTTGATTTCCACCAGCAGTTATTGACAAATTCTGCCTGTCTTCTTTGTCTGATAGAACGGGACATAGAGTCACCTCCTAGGTGGTCAGAAACAACATGATTAACAAAAAGGAGATATGTGATAACTAAAATACCACTGCAACTAAATATTCCTTTTGCAGAACTTAGAGTCATCATTTTTAACATATCTGAACACCATCAGCCTAAGAAACATGTGCCAAGGTCGTTCCTAAATCTTAGTTTTGTACATGTCAGCTGTTGCAAAGCCATCTGTGAGGCCAGCTGTTTCTGGAATATATAACAATTTCTTAGATTATATATTTAGTCTAAAAGTTCCTATGTTTTTTCCCTCTCTCCTGTGTTTCTCAATTTTTCTTTCTTAAGCATCTTTACCAAATGCAGGCTAGTATCAGCCATATCTTTTTTAACATCATACACAGAAACAAACGATCACATTCGTTTTTTGATTAACAATTCTCTTTTGCTGGCATTCAAACTTGGCAAGATTAGCAACAATAAGTGAGGTAACGAAAATGAGCAAAAAATGTCATTTTTTCAAGTCAAGAATGTTTGAACAAATACTGTGATGATGTATATCTACACACACACAAAAACAAATATATCTCATGAACACAAGTTTTGCCAAATTTATCTGTAACAATAATATTGTTACTAGTAGTCTGTACAGCACCATGAATTAAAATTCTCCTTGGAGCCAGCAGGCACAACGCAGACTAAAATCCAATTTCGATCAGGCATTGCAGCACATACCATGAAAGTTTAAGTCAGTCCTAAAGTCTGGATTCCTAGGTCTGCCCATCACAACCCCCCTCCTCAGCCAACACTGGTGTTTGTATAATTGTGTGGCCTGTTCAGCTGGCTTATCTGATCTAAAGCTAAGCCTGCAAAAAAAGGATAGCTGGTGATATAGGTGAAGTAAGATTAAGTAGTTTCAGACCTGTTGTAATGACTTCTCAGAAATGCTGGGAACCTGTTTTCCTAAAAATAAGGCCTAGCAGAGAAAGAAGAGCTCAAAGGCGGGTCCCATTTTAAAGTATCACTAGGCAGTGGTTAGAGCCCTATATTACTGTTGCCTGTGCTGTACCTCATTTCCTGATTTGCAATTTTTCAATTTGTGATTTTTTTCTGACAAGCACTAAATTAACAAACATGCAAAAACATCATTAATGATATCACAGCAGATAATTCCTTCTTGAGACCAAACACGTCTTTACCAACTCAGCACTTCAACAAACAGATCTGCAATGAAGTTCTGTTGAGACTTGTCATTTGCTACTTGGAAAACAAAGCTGTTGATGCTTAGCATCTTCATTCTGTAAAAGTGTTTCTGAGTTTTCAGTTATATGTGCTTACTGAAATTCAGAATAGAAAGAGGTACAGATTATGTTATTAATTTGTCACGTAAAGTTATTCCAGAGATTTTAAAACAAATTCAAAAAATGAAAAACTGCAGCCAGCATTATAAAAGATATTTTGAATTTTTATTACAAACATCATATAACTTTATTTATTTATACCATGACCTTTGCATACTACCCATATTTTTTATTAATATTAAAAACGTCTTACTTGTTTGCAACCAAACGCATCACTGTCCAGTCTTTTGGAAACATCTCTGGCCGTATTAGTATCCGAAATACAGTGAAAATCTGCAGAAGGAAATCCTTTGGAAGGAAAAGAAACAGTCAGATGTATTTGCTGCTTTAAAAAGAACAGTGAGCTTTAAAAATATTTTAATCAGAGAAAAAAAGTGTTATAGAAATAGCAGAATTGCATTTATTTTCAACACAGACACACCTCTAACTATTTTTTTCATTTTTTTGATTCCACAAGAAAGCGTCAAAGTGATTTAATTAATTTTTTTCTTAAAAGGGGGAAAATAAATTAATGTGCCATTTGATTGACAGCAATGCATGTGATAAATGTCAAAGATGCATTTGGTTTCCACCCATACACTTCCACAAATGGGATCCCAAGAACAATTTGCAAATCAAAAAAGCACTTTACAAACACTACAGAGTTCTGAGTATCTCCTTAATCATGCCAGGTTTTCATCACTTTCAAGATTTATTCTAAAAGTGGCATTATTTGATGGGAAAAAGAGAGGGATTAAGGAGAATTTTATCATTGAGTTTGCAGAAACCAGTCATTTCCATAGTGATGCCCAGGCCCCTGAACTGTTATCACAGCTGGCTGGCTGTATGCAGGTCACTTAACCTGCACATGAACACACGTTAGTGACTTTGAACATAGAAAGCACTGCTTAAGAGCTTGTAGCATTATCGTCTCCTATGTCATTTAACTGACTAATAAATAACTAAATTACATTAGTCCTTCTCAGCACATGGTTTTTCAGATTTTCTTTTCACAAATAAAACTACTGACAAGGGTTATACTTCTAATGGCCCATATTGATTGTGTATAGTACTGCCAGTACTTTTTAAGTAAGCAAAATGGAAATTTTGACATCATGAAGAGCATGAGGCAAGTGATATAACACGCCTAACAGAACCAGCGTGGTACCTGACCTTGAAATGTTTTGTACTGATTCTGCCCACACCACCTGTAGAGAGTTAGCCCAAAACATAGATGAGATGAAGATACAACCAAAGGATACAAAATAATTTTAAACACCAAAATACATTCTTAAGTGCATTTACCAAAGTGTAGATGACGGGCATTGCACAACAGATGTCTTTCATTAGAGAAGCACTGTAAAGGGGGACGAATGCAGGCACTGGGAAAGGCAGCTGAGATCCCTGCACCCACCCACCAGAGAAGATTACATAAAAGAGACAACCTGTTTTCTGAGCAAGATGCCAAAAAATTCTCTGTATTAAAGAGTACAAATGATACTCACTGCCGATAACATAGCGTTTGAATATGGGTAGTATGCAGCTTTACAGATAAACAAGTAGCTCTATAAGCAATACGTTTATTCCAGACTGCTTTCCTACAGCTTTGTACCTTGTAGTTAAATTCCAACACTTCTGCCTTCTTTACTTCTCTCTTCTTTCTCTTTAAGAGTTACCTTCCTTTCCTGTGCTGTAACTTCTGCAGCTCTGTGCATAATCCCAACAATACAGCAACGCCTCGAATGCTGCTGTATGTCACCTCACAATAATGTCCCAGATTCTCCCATATCCCATTTTTATCCCATCTGTTTTCCAGACACAACACGTGTTGCTGCTGTTAGGAAGCTGACTGACTGCTAAGAGACCAAATGGCTGCTGTTGGGAAATCAAGCAACAGTTTAAGGTCTTAGAATCCAAGGGCTGCACAAGGTGTAAACTCAGTGCCTTTGAGACACGTAGGCCACTGCCAAAGCCTGCTGAAGTTCATCAGCTTGTTCAAAAGTCAGAAGAGAAGAATGACAAAGGAAAATCATATAATCCTCATTTCTTTAGGTAACTAGGCTAAAAAGAGAATAAATCTTTTATTCCAAGCAAACTCTAAAACAAAACAAATGTAGACAATGGCAATACATTTTGAATCATTAGCACCAGGCTAAATATTTCTAAATTTAACAGAAAAAAAACCCAGAAAATTGTGTCATCAATTCAGTGGTGATATTAGATATAAACTGTGGATCTGAAAAACCCAAGTAAAACTGAATATCTCTACGTTACGGTACGTGTTAAAAACACACAAACAAAATGCAGTATAATTCAAAGCTGAAACATAATTGAAAGAGATTACTCATAAAAAACTTTAGAAAAACTTCAGTTGTAAGATTTTCAAGATACACCTATTAAGCCTCCATTAACAGAACTAATCTGTAGCTATCTTTTATTTTTCATTATCCACTTTTTGTATATTTGCTAATACATTTCCCTAGGAATCCATTATAAGCATGAAAATAACCAAAGGGTAAAAAGCCAGTTGACTAGTCTCATACTTTGCCATTAATGTGCTGGTATCCTTCATGTGTCAGCACTGCTCATCAATATTCAGTGCCAGCCTTCACTAGCAAGGAACCCACATAGCAATCCCATAAAATGCTTGATCAACATTAAAATGCCTGGCATTTTGAATGATGCAATTGCTCATTTCATTTCATGACCAAAACATCACAAGACATTACTATGAAGTACCATTCATGGAAGATCAATTTTGTAACTATTCTCTTTCATAGTAGTATCTGTTCTGCTGAACACATCATAATGATTTAGTAACAGATTTTAACATTTAAAAAACATTTTTGCCAGCAGTATAAGTGAACTAACATTTGGTTGGTTGAGTATGCATATAATTAATGTCTCATATGCCTTTTATCTTAAGAGACAGCAAGGGTATAATTTTGTCCTTTTACATACTCTAAATACCATCTCTTAATCGTACTATCTTACACCACTTAAATAACATCACAGTTCCATTTCCTCTAGCAGCAAAATTTGCTTGATAAAATTATCAAACTGTGATTAAGTGAGAAGTACAGACTTCTTACAGACTGAAAACCATCCATTCATTTAATCAAAAACCACCTTGGAATTTCTTTCACATTTCCCTGTATGCATGTAAAATCCTCTGTAAAACAGATCAGACTCTTCACTGGATCTCTCAGGGTGCATCTATATTAGCATTTTAGTTTGGGTCAACAGTCCATTTTGAAGTTAATAGCTTGATCATCCATTGCTTGGGTTCACACTACAGAGTTATCAAGCTACTTGCGTATCAAGTCTTTGTAGAGAACCCTAGAGCTCTTCTGCAGAGTGCCAGGTTGCCCATAAGGAAGAGGATGATTTGACAGTGAGCTGTCTCTGCCTGGACAACTCATCCCTCCTGTGGCCAACTTCTTTGCCAGATCTTCTTTCCTTCACTGCCTCTCCAATCTACATCAGAAGCCACCCAAACATTTGTTTTAGAGCTACCGCTCTGCCCTAGCACTCATCCTTTCAGAAGTCCCATACATGACCAGATGTCCCTGCATAGCAGAGGAAGGATGGTGACTAGAACTAAGCTTCTCCATCAGAGATATTCTCCATGTGTCCAAGGGGTCATCAGAGAACAGTGGAATAAACTGCACTTGGTGATAGGGTTCAACACTCATCTTACCCTCCTCAGGCTCCTTTAACTGAAAGAGAGGGATCAGAGAACTAGTGAAGTTTACACCCATTCCCATTAAATAGATCTTTTCCTCCATCAGATCTCTCCTATATGCTTATTCTGTCACATTATGTAGAGTGTACTGCCAATGGATAAAAACTAGGCCTTCTGGCAGGTGGCTATCTGTTTTGTCTCCTTTTAATCTATTAATTAAAAAACCCACACAAATCAACCAAAACCACCTTGCTGTGGTCAAAGCTGCACTGTGCTAACATATACTCTTTTTCACATTCACTTTCCCACATCTATTTATAACTTCCACTGTTACCTTTTGTCATTAATTATATCTGAGCTTTTTTGCAGCAGTAAATATCCTCCTACGAGGGTGCCTCTGTTCTATAAATTGTTATAGAATATATTTACTAGAAGAAGAGACGGTATTTTGCAGTAAGCAAAAGGAGCATATCTTTAAAATAAAATTGAAAGATAAAAGGAAGCATTTAAAATTACTGCCTCATTTAATTCAATGTTTCAAAAAATGAGTGAAATATAGTCTCTGGTGCTACCACTCAGTTATGAATCCCTTGTCATTTCTTTCTCACTTCATTTACATGTTTTCAAATACAAAATGTTTTTTCTATCTTTTGTTTTGTATAGAAAAAACTCAACTCTCTTAAAGAACTGACTAAAATAAAAACAGTCACCGTGTCAATTACTTAAACTATATATATTTACAAAACAGAGGAACTATTTCCATAAACAGCCACTTGTTTAAAGCATCACTTAGATGTATATCATATAAAAATGCATAGATGTCATTCCTTCAAAGCCTCCATTTGGTTGTACTGTGATTAACAAGCTGGAAACAGACTTTAATAATTTTGGTACAGACTGTTAAAAAAAACCAAACAAAAATCCAAACAAAGAAACAAACAAACCTCCCAAACAAATAAAACAAAATAAACCCAAAATCCAATGAAACAAAAAAAGAATAAGAACTGCAAATATATTTTGATAGAATGAATGACAATCTCCATTCCCTTTTTACAAGTATTTGCATGAGTGAATTTTTGTTTGCTGAAGTGGTTTAGTGGGGGTATTTTTTTAATAGTATCACAAATGCTGTGCAAACATGCATTCATGCAAGCACTTGATGACAATAGTCGCCTTGAGAATTAGTCCAGAAGCAAGAACTAAAACAGTGTGATATCAGTGCCTAATAATTCAGTATAGATGGTGAATTACAAACAGAGGTAGGCAAAGCAAAAAAGCACAGTAGATTCAAAGGACTGGGTTACATGCATATGAGTCCTTCCATAGAAACCCTGCACCACATTTGTAACTTGTCATATGGCTTAGGGAAGACCCAATCCACTTTGACATCACTGACCAGGGGGCAAAAAGAGGATTTAAAATTACAGCAAGCTGATGGTAGTTACCACTGAAGCTTAAATCCCAAAGTACACACTAGCCACAAGATTAATTATGGCTACTATTTCAACCTCTCAAAACATCTCACACAGAAAAAAAAGTCTTATCAAAGATATTTACACATTCTGAATTTTCATTTACTCATAACTGATGTCATTTCCTAAGAAACATACCTTAAAGCAGTATAAAATACTGCGGAAGTTCCACATTTGCCAAACAAAGCAGAAAAATACAGAGGTAAGTGGCAAGGTGGTTTAGATAGCCTAAGATATACAAAGTCACCTCAGGATTAACAGCAGTGCCAGCTTCACACACTAACACTCATCTTCCTCTCTTGCCCTGAGTTATACACATTTCAGTGATATTCAGTGAAGAGAAAAAAACCCAGAATCTTACATTATTTAAGATTCAGAAGAGAAGACATGCTGAATTAATTATGAACAACCTACTGCCACTGAATCACTAGTGGAGCTGATGCGGACTTGATGAGATCTGAATGAAAATAAAAACTCTGGACTTGAGTTCTTAAGACCTCTATTTTGATAGCTGATGGCACTGGCTACAGCTGCTTTCCATATGTTTCTGTATAATAGTAGGGTATGTGCGTGGGGGGAATATAAATATGTCAAATCAAACACCATTCAAACATTAATTCTAGAGATTTTTCACGTTCTAGAAGCAAGAAAGTCTGAATAAACTCAGCACTGTTTCATAAATACATCAAATGGAAATAAAGCTTGAAACTTCTAGGAAGTCTAAAAATCTAAACCTAGGACTATAGACCTGCTCAGAACTCAAACAAAAGGGAAAATATTTTCAGTAAAAAATGCCTAGGTTCCACAACTTTTACTAAAAATTGCCAAAGGATTGCAACTATGCTAGGGGAAAATAGGTTCTGTAATACCAGTATAAAAATACTACAGTATACTGGAGTCCACTCTAACTCCTAGGTAGTACTCTTGATTCATTATAGAGGTAACTTCTGAGCAGCATTTTCAAGCTCGATATGACCATCTCACTACAAAGAAGAGACACTCATGAATAGTATGCTTTCTTCATAACAGCTCTAAACAGGTATCAAGAATTTAAGGACATCTGAAATTATACCATGAGTAGATTCCCCTTTCAGTGCAGTAATTAAGTTTATCAAACGATAATTTAAGGGTAACAACTAAAAATACACTGTGACACTAGGACATGATTACTCTCCTGTCTAGGATCACTGTCTAAATAATAGGCATTAAGGATTACTCAGGATTTCATGTGTGGATCAAAATTGGTACTGTGTAAGCTTTTCAGGCTCTAATGGAGTGGAAGTCTTAGTGTATATCTTTATGCAGAATTTTTTTTTTTTTTTATTTTTTCTTAAACTCCCTCCTTCCAAAAATAATTCAAAATGCTGTATCTCCATGAACCCAGTAACTCCATCAATGGAATTGGTAGAAGCTGCCCTGAAAGAGCAGCTCTGCAGCTACTCTCTTGCATGATCAAATGAGGCATACAGACGTTACAAGTCTGGGAGGTCCTCCTGCCAATGGCCTTGCTGCACAGTTAAGAAAAATGGAGAGTTAGTTGAATATGCATTTCTCAAGCTGCGTGTTTGCCATTGGCACATATAATTTAATAAATGAATAAATTAAAAAATATGATAAATCAAACAAAAACCCAACTGCCTGACAGGAAGAATCAAGCAGCACTGTGTAACCTTAGATTGATGCTATTTTCATAACGGTCTTAAAGGCTAAATTTATGGCTTACAAGCAATTATATAGTGCCCCCATCCCTATTCTATATGCTGTCATTGTAGAATTCTAGTGCTACCGTAAGAGTAGACCTGAGTACACATTAAAGCCTGTGCAAAAGTTAGCTAATCTGGAAAACAGATTGTATTTAAACACTGAAGTGTTTCATCAAAGCACAGAAAAATCTTCAAGGTAGATAAATTAAAAAAAAAAAAAAGAAATAAAGACACCTGAACAGGTGGAAAGACAATTCTGTTACTTACCCTCAGATCTTCCTTTGTGTTGAAGCTATCAAGAAGCTGTTGATAATGTCTATCAGTCATTTGTCGCAAGAGTGACAACAAACAGGAGACAAATTCCCCCTGTTAAGATAAGTCAAGAATAGAAATATTATAGACTTTAATGTCTTCTGTACTTCAGCTTAAACTGTCATATTATAAGTACTTAAAAGTAATTAACAAATGCAAGGGAAATAAATCTACAATTAGGCTTAGAAACCATATTTTGTGAAAATGTATTAATTTAGCTATGAACTTCCTTCCCATTTAAAGAATTATTTTTCCCCAAATGAAGTGCTGATGAAATTTTATTCCAGTTATAATACCTGAGACCACACAGATTTGGTTAATTAGACAAAATAAGCAGAGTAAATAAATAAGGGTGTAAGCTTACCTGATTGCTAGGTTGAGTGACAGAATTTGAGTATAAACCTTTTGAATAATTTTCTTCTTGCTTAAGCATTTTAAGCAGTTCTTTCTAGTCACCTTCCTTCTCTGTTCCCACATTTACTTCAACTTACAGTGGTATATTAAAAATAATCTATTATAGAAATCTGTACTATTACAATTAGCTATAAAAGGGTACCACCTTTAGCTAATTGTTAAATGACTTCTAAATTTGAGCTTTTAATTGAAATGTAGGTAGCTATGCAGGCAGCTGGTTTCTAAAATAACAATGAATATTCAGCTGCACTTGTTGAATTGAATGCAAAAATATATGTTGTAAGATTTCTGCCAGTGTTAGCCACAGACTAACTAGTCAGGGTACATGCAAATCATGCACAAAAGCAAACTCCACACACATAACAACTGTGATAAAAACCATTTAAGATCCAATTCTAGTGTCATAAGTCAAGCCAAGCAGTATATCCAATTCACTTAGGTAGAATCCTGAAGTCATTTTTTTGTGTCTTATTTAAGGAGCACAATTATTAAAATACATGGAGCTCCCAATTAAATTGCAATTCATTTAGGTTCTGAGGGACTGAACTTCCAAAATCTGAAACCATTAAAGGTTCGCTTTACTTGCATTGCTTTCTGATAACTCTTTATATGCAAATGCAGTTTTCTTAAGGAAAGCCAAAGGTCTAAATCACTGACATCCTAAAGCAGGAGTTTAACTTTCACCATTGCATTAAATTCAAAGTTTGTTAGTGCAATGTCTGTTAACACTGACTCCCTGAAGCTGTGTCATCTTCGTGCTCAGTTTAAAGCACCACATACGTCTCGCAGGTTACCATCTATCAAGATTCCTCACTGAAACCTGAAATGGTACCAAGGTATCAAAACTACTTGAGACAAAAGAAAAAGTGCATTGATGGCAGCACACAGCCTGATGTGGCCTGATTTTATGCTGCTGCTTTATCCTGCTTCTTTGTGCAGAGAACCAGTGACACGTGGGCCTAGAAGATCACACTGACATGAGTGTGGGACTACTTCCATAAGGAAGACTGATATCTGGATATCTGATGGAGAAGTATGACAGAATTTTATCCAGTGTGCTGCCATGATACATCTCACAAAGAATATTTTATGATATATGCAGCTTGAAATAATGGTAACGTACTGGAACAGACTTCCACTGCTGTACTTGAGTACTTTATCATACTTGCTCTACAAATAGTTCCAAGAATTTGGCTCCATGTGTTGCCATGAGCCTATACTGCATGATGTTTCTACATAAATGTATATAATTGCCTTATGCTGTGCTGTGAGTCACTTCCACATTAAGTATTCTTTGAGAGCCTGTGGTGACAATGACATGGCTTTTCTGATGCACAAAAAGAAAATTTTGTAACTCGCAAGCACTTTCAGAGTCTAATTTTTTGGCGGTGTGAAAAAATTAGACTGTCATGGTGTTATATGAAAACTTAATCTGCAAGCAAGCCGGTATCTCTAAAGAAACCCAATAAGCTCAGAGCTTTGCTACACTAAGTCTAATACCACAACCCTTACTTCAGCTGAGATTTTCTTGTAATGGTCTGATATGCCACACAGTGTACATTTGTAATTTTGTAATTTAAAATAAAAAAAAAAGCGCAAACTCTTAGACGTACAG